>NW_023602073.1:93143127-93268127 GCF_014898055.3 Talpa occidentalis | reverse complement strand
TGAAAAAGCAGCCTTGCTTCTTCAGATATTGTAGTTATTTGGATGTATAATAGTTTAGCAAGATGTTACTTTTGTAAGACATCAGATGTTCAAAAAAAGTGCATCCGAACTTGTACTAAATACTGCAGTGTCCCTTTATAAAAAGTCAGACTAAAACTGACAATTGTACAGCGAAGCCTGACATTTGGATATTTTGAAGTTTTTTCATAAATCATAGAAATTAGTATATGGCTGTAGTTTAGCTTTTTAGGTAAAAGGTATGTTTCATTAGTGCATTTCTTACTGGCTGATCACTGCAAAAATGTGAGTCAGCTTTCCATTTCTTATGCAGGTCATGATAACTTGTAGAATAGAGTACAATCATTTGTGCTGTTTTTAATTTTCTAAAGCACCTTGATGACAGTGAGTGTTCCGGTGGTGAAGCATCCTCTATTGAATCACCCTCAAAAAATTTTTGCCAAGTCCTAAATTGATAGCTTAAAGTCAAAAGTGAAATTATAGTTTAATTAGGACTTGGTATAAAGAAATCCCTTTCCCCTTCCCCAAAGGGATACTGCAGTTATATCACAATACCCAATAGGCACCACAATGAAGATCAGAGCTTATTATACTTAATTAAGGTTTTATACACACCAGTTCCCCCAGTAAATGCAAATTTAACAAGAAAATTAGACATGTCATATGTTCAAAATGCTCATGGCAAACAATCATTTTGCATTCCTGCAAATAAAATTGTTTTATACTGTAAGCTGGAGGCGAGTGTAACTTATTTTTGTAATAAAGTTTTTATTTTTTTTATGTGTCATTAATATAAATGTGTGTTAGTGTAGAAATATTCTGGTTTAAAACTTAGAAATGCACACATTTTAGTATGTTTATTTGTATTTACATAATTTTAGAATAGTGGTTGCCAATAGCCTGTATGTTTCACATTAATTGGTTTTTTGTTATCTTAATAAACCATTTTAGTATGTTGTATGTCAGTTACTGGGATAGCTGGGACATAGAGTGTAATTTAAATTTTGTCAAGTATTCATTGGAATATATGTAAATGTGCCTTGCCGGTTATTGAAACTTACCTACAAAATGAGTATGGGGTGACAAAAATTAGTTCCTGGTGCTTAATGAAACTTTCTGCCACTGATTTTATATATTACCCCGTGCTTTTTTAAAGTACATCTCTCTCAAATCTCAGCGTAAGTTTGAGGGCTACACAAAACATTTACATTTCATTCTAACATATAATGAGTATAATAGGTTGTAGAAAGTTGGGTAAACTAAATGTAGCCTTCAGTAAAATTGAATCTCAGTGTAATCCTTGGTGCTGGCATTTTCCAGTTCCAAGGAGTTAAATGATCCCATCAAAGAGGTCATTGCCATGCCTATTGGCACTTTACTGTCATACCCCTTTTAAGGGACACTGTCAAGGTGTTTAATTCTCAGAATTACTTGTTGGAATTTTAGGATGGGTTTGTTTGACTTAAGAACTGCATTGTCAAAGTTGAAAGATGAACATTTTTGTGAGTTCACAAATGTGTTCTTAAGAAAACATTAAAATATAGAGCTGTGGGTTTCTAAGACTATTTGGCATTCTTAGTTGGGGGTTTGGGAGGGAAAACAGAAATATGAAGAATTGATGGGTAATGTAAACAGTGGTGATGAAATATATATACACTCAAGTGAAATTACTTGACAGTGTTCATTTGAATAACTTTGAATTCAAGCCATTATAATTACTTTTAAAATTAAATATCGTTTGCACTGTTCTGATAATGGGTGCAGTTTTTGAGCAATATAATCAGAGCTAAATATGCATGTAGTGATTAGTGATGTGAACAATTAAGTTCTGAGAAGAAATACTAACTGGTATTTTCAAACTTAAATTTCTGTAGTAAAATCAGTATCAAACTCTTATCAGAGATCAAGGAAAACAGGCAATGCATATAAACATACTTTTGAATGTTGTGTGGCCTATAAAGCAATAATGCAATTTATATGGAATGTCATGGGATATGAGAAATGGAAATGCAAAAATAACTAATCCTTTAGTAAAAATGTCAACTTGTTAAAAGGGGAATGTTAACTAATGTAGGTTATTGCTATTTGTGATTTGTTTATGGGTTCTTGGCTTTGACAGCTTCAAAGAATGGACAGATGACAAGTTAAAGAAATTTTGTATATATTGTCAAGGAATGGATCTTTAAGAGTTAAGTCCCTTCCTTGGGGTAAAAAATGTATCTCCTTAAAGCATTGATTGTTTAAAAAAAAAAAAAAAAACTTGAGTTACTGAATTTAAAACAGACGCAAGATTTTGTTTCTGCAGACTACTTGGCAATCAAAAACGATCAATTTAGTTCAATAAGTTTTGACAAAGTTTTCTGAGAAAATTGTGTTTCTTGTATTTTCCCAAACATGCTTTTTGTTGAAGATTTTAATTTATTGGAACTGAATCAGATATTAGAAGTGCAGGGGGGATTGAGCACAAAAAGAGCAGTTGTACACTCATGATGTGGATTGCTCTATAGCATCATGAGAAATTTACCAATTTCTGCAAGTCTGATCTAACAAAGTAGAAACATTTTCCCTGTGACAAAATAGGAACAACACAGGAATGGTTTGATGGGGTGATTGGTATTCACTTGTATGTATTTGAAAAACTTAATATCAGGGTGAACATCATACTAGGTGGACAAAATTGTCACACTTAGGACAACTTTTATGCCTGCTGAGCCAAAAGGCATTGTTGATCAGATCACCTTGTTACTACAGATTGACATGTAGTCTCTAAGGGAAGAAAAAGTAGGGGGACTTTAGGCATGGAGAAGTAGGAGTTAACCCTAGAGTAAATGATTACTCAGGTTTCTAAAACTTCCAAAAATACCCACCCTGACAGTTTTCCCCCCAAGGATGTATAGCATAAAATTTTTATCTGACTACAGGAATTCAGAGGTGGGTATAAAATGAATGAATAGAGAACTTAGTGGACAAAATGAGCAGACTTGTGGGGATGGTGTTTTAAAGTGTAGTGTTAATTAGTTTAATCATACCACTCAATAGGGCTTGCCACTACTTTAAGATGCTAATTATGAACCAATGTTCGAAGACATTTTTAACTGTGGACAAATTAGTTGACAGAATTTTTGGGCCTGTCAATTTTTCAAAGAGTACTTAAGCTAGAAGTTGTATTAGTACCACAGTCTGCCTTCAGTAATCACCTAAAATGTTTTCCTGGACCAGAAGCACTCTGGGGAAAAAAAAACTTTTATGAATGCAACTCAGTATTATAAGTAATGTCCTGGTCCAAGATGAGGTTTTTAATGTTAACAGTAGTCTGATAAATATTTAGCAGTCTGAAATTGAGAAACAAAAGCTTGTACCTGATTAGTATTTTTATTTAAAAAATATTCTTTTAGCTTATTTAAATTGTCTTACATTTATTTATCCATAGGATTTATATTTATTTCATTCCTTTCATCACTGAAAACTGTCTGCAGGCTCTTTGATTTGGATTAGATATGAAGTACTGTCTTTTGCCAAAAACCTCAAATTACCTGTTCTTTTCAACGTAGTGGGTTTGTGCTTGTTTGGAGATCAGTTCAAAACTATCTGTACTATCTGTACTGCCTCTGATGTTAAGATTTTATGTATAGCATAAGGAAGCTAGCTCTGACTATATTTTCCTAAGAATAAAGACCTATTTTTGTAGCATGTCTTAGGATCTCCAGGAGTCGAAGAATTATTGCGGGTGTTCTCCATTTCGTGTTTCACTTAACAACTTTTAATTAGACACTTGGAAATGTAGAGTTGATTATCCGTGCGTTCAAAGTAACTAGCTACTGGGAAAAACAAATGCCCCAGAATGCCTAATTCAGCACATGATGGGGAGATGGATAGAATAAATAATGTAGTTTTGGTCTTCACTTAATTGATGAAAATACTCTCTCGTCACACAACACATGCCAGTGGACTCAATGAAGAAATTAATGGTAATGTGGTTCTGCTTTTCTGGGAACATGCCTCATTAGTACAGTGTTGTTCTTCCATTCTCTTATCACTTGCTCTGAAGATTTGGGAACGAGATTGAGGTTGCAAGTAATTCAGGAAAGATGAGTGAATAAATGTTTCAATAAAATGTTGCACATTTGATGACTGCTCATGGTTAGGTAGATGGACTCTACTAATACTTGGCAAATCAAAGGGGGGTGGGATTGTACATTTGAGAGCGGGGGTGAGGGTTTGGCTCCATAGAGCTAGGAATTCTGGGTGGGAGGTTTGGATAGTTGTAGTTTTGGCCAATTCATTAGATTACTTAGTGCAGAGTTTAGTATTGTATTACCAAAACTTATAAATGAGACAAACTTGTCAACTTAGAACAGTCATGGAAGTTTTATACCTGAAAAACTCTGGTGTACCATTAGGGGCACTTTGAAAACCATTTATGTTCCCTGTTTGTGCAATGCCAAACGAGTATTTTTTTTCCTCTTGTTGAAATAAGGCTGCTGATTGAATAGAAGTGGGTGACAGGGAAGTCCTAATAAACCATTGGAAATGAGTGTCTTCAAGTGTTTCCTAAAATGTGTTTTTAACACAAGCAGTGAACTTGGATCACAATAAGGTTATTTTAGGATATTACGAGCTTCAGTGAATATCTTAACTGCTCATAAGGTTGGTTTAAAAAGTTCTAAATCTGAGGAATTGTTGGAGGGCTGCTATTTAATTTTTTTTTTTTTTAAGGCTTTCATCTTGTCTGAAAAGACTTTTGACAAAACAATTTGTTTTGGAGAGAATTTTAAGATACCTAAGGGAATTGGCATTTTCTGTCATTTGTAAACAATAGCCAGTTTGGTTTTTCAGGCAAAAGGACAAAGGTTTTGATGTGGCCTCAGTCCCCACATCACAAATTAACTGAAAGATGAGACTAGGACTTGTTCACAGTAACATAAAACGCGTAGAAAAGTGGGAATTATAATGGATGGTTTAAGTGACATACCAGAAGAATTGTCTTGTAGTTTTTTTATAAATGAGGTAAAAATCTGAACAGCATTGGTGTGACAAAATTTTATGGAACTGACAAAATTTGGGAACATAAGTGCCCTGATTTTTTCCTTAGGGAATTAGAAAATGTTAGTTACTACTGTATCAAACTCAAAATCGCTAAAATTAAGTGGATTTTTTTCATGTCAAGGGTAAAGTAGTCCTTACAACTTCATTTTTTAAGAGAGTATCTTGAATATTGATAATTGTGTTGCTTTATTAAGAATCAAGAATTAGACCTCAAATTGTTTTAACAGTTTATCAGAATATTTAATTGGAATATGCTTGAAGAGCTAGATAGCTATAAAAATTGGAATATATATTTCAATTCTTTGCTGCCACATGGATATATAGTACGTACTATAGCTTTGGGGGGAAAATTGAGTTGTTTTTTTTCTTGAAATAGTAAAAATTCACATGAATTTGCAATAATTAAATGTAAAGGTATATTTTAATGTTAAGAACAGGTGCAATTTCCTTCAGGCATGCTAAGTGCAATTTGTTTATAAATAGGTGTTATTTGTAAATGGATTCATTTATAAAACATAAAGCTTTTGGCCACCAGCAAAGTTAGCCCATCAGCAGGTACTGTAGTTTACTAGTTTTTCTTACCCCTATTTTGTGTCTGTTTTTTGATAAGTCTTTAGATCACTACTGCTACTTTAAGGTCATTGTTTCTTTGATCTGACCTCCTTTTAGTATGAAAGCTCTGGGACGGGTATCTGAATTTTGCTAGGCAGGCATTTAAAGATATTTTAAAACATGTTTGGTGGGTATTAATTTGCTTAGACATAATTGTGGCATGTTAACTTGAAAAAGGAATCCATTTCAACAAATATATAGCATGGGAGGCTAAAATTAATGAGCATGAAATGCAAGTAAAGTAAATTAAGGTCACAAAGGTCCATATTTAACATTATTCATCTGACACACAAATCAAAATTGTAGTTAGGGGAACAGTAAGCCTTACAATTTACACTATGTTCTTTATATCTACTAGTTATAATATTAACCCAGCCCAGGGATTTTCCTTTATGCGGATGTTCAGCTTAATTCTAAGCTACTGAACAAAGTTGAATCCACAAACCCTGTGTACACTCATTTATGAGGAAGGGGTACTTCAAGATTGAATTCTTGTTTTGTTGAATTAAGAGTAGTTGGTTTTAAGTTCATTAGGTTTTTATCAGGTTATTTTGCCGAGCATGTAATGGTACCTGAGAAAAACATGAAGGTTAGATAACTACAACTTGAAAGCATCTGTTTCTAACAGTAATTCATATATTTCAAAAAATAACAGGAATGGTTGCATCCTTATGAAGAATCTTATTTACCTTCCAGTTGGTAGGTGGTTGAAGTTAAATTGCAAAGGGAGGCTCTGAATTTAAGTTGCTGTCTCAGTATAATATATATAACTACTACTTTGAGTAGTGCCGAATAAAGGAATTATGCTTATATACTTGGTATTGTGTCTTTACCCTTCATGAAGAATTTAGCTTACACTAGTCACAATCTTTGCCTGACATTTTTAAATTCAAGGATTACCTTTCTTACACTAAAGTACTCAAGTCTCATGTTAATTTTATTGTGCAGGACACTCCCAGTTAATTCTATTTACTTTTCTGCTGTCAGGTTTATGACATTTGATAACTTACTATCTTATATTTTGCGTAGAGTGAAGATAGCCAGAATGTATGTATAGTAAGTAGTATGAATAGTTTTGTATATAATTTGACAAAATTTGCCCTTTGGTGGGCAAGATATAAGGAATAGATTTTCTTGTATTTATTTTCTTAGACTCCTGATGTTATTTTAAGATGAATTGTGATTGTGATTTTTTTTCTGTTTCTAATTATGTTACTGAGGTTTTCTAGTTATTTAACTAATATTCCCTAATGACTCCTGTCATCTTAGGATTCCTCTCAACATTCTACTGCTGGGTCCCATTGTCCTTTAGATTCCCCTTTCTTGCTGCATTATGTTCTCTGGTCATTTTTTACAGAAATAACCCGTCTTGCATACCAGAACAGGCGTTTCATCCTCTCTTGCTGGCAGTTTGGAGATTAGCTTCTAGCTTCAATATCATTTTCCATCAGAACTTTGGAAGTATTGTTTCATTTTGTTGTGTCTGGGGTTGATGAATCTGATTTAAATTCTTTTTTAGGTTATCTTTTTTTCTTAGCATTCGGATATTTGTCTTTTTACTTGTTTTCTAAAGTTTTGTGACACTAATATTGGTCTTTGTTTTTGACTGGTAAGGGTTTCTTGCTAAAAATTTTGCTTTCACTTCAGTTTTCTCCTTGCTTTTTGGACCTTGAATTTGAAGAATTAGACTGGATTATTTTAAACTTTTTTCCTCATCCCATCACTAGCTTTTTTATACTTTATGTATGCAAGGTGTCACTTTTCTCCTCTCTCCAGGGCATAATGACTTCAGATTTCAGCAGTAGAGCAGCCTATTTTTATATATGAACTGTCTTGTTCATTCTTGAATTACATATATATTTTTTAAGTTTCTTAAAGGAAGCCTTGCAATACTAGTTCACTTACGTTGTATTTACCTTTTGTACTTCTGATTCTCAAATGTTTGATGATGATTGATATTTATGAAAGAAGGATATTGATAAAAGTAGTTTGGGGTTGCTGGGCCTGTGGACTCGGATGACTTAAATTCTGTGTGTGAGAGGAAACATGAGGATTAAAAGTCTTTATCTTAACACTCTTGGGAACAGGCAGACAAGGAGGGTATATTCCAAAGCCAGAAAAAAGTGCCTAATTGTTGCCTCAGAACCCTCCCAGGCAGCTTACTCCCTTTGAGGAAGAAGGAATAATAAATAGACTCTTAAAGCGGTTTTACAGACTTTCAGTCACCTAAATTTTCTTTCCCTGCCATTCTTGCAAACCAGAGGTCTTGCCTTTTCCTTCCTCCTTATCCTTCATGAAAAATGTTTCCTGTTTGTTGTTGCGTGAAATGAAAACTAGTATGAGCCTGTTTGTTCTTAAGTTGTGCAGTTAAGTACAAAAAGTGCTATTTAAAAAGTAGAACTGGGTAGTAAAATAGAATATATGGTGTACATATATCTTAAAGTTACTAGAAGAAACCACCTTAATCAGTATTACTACTTTCATATCATGATTTAAGTTTGAGTAAACCTTGAAAAGAGAACACATAACATGCTAAAGGGTATTTACAAGATATTTTGTGACTAAGGATGCAAATTTAATATTTTTAACTGCAAAGCCAGTTTATTTTGAAAATCCTTTTTTGGAATAGTAAGTATACAGGCGATAATAAGCCATCAAAAATTGTGTTCCTCTTTGTGTTTAATACAGGTTCCTTCACATACGCTCTTTTACCAGGTGGTGAGACTATATTCCTTATTCCTTATTTTGACAAGGACTTCTCCAGCCTACCCTTTCCAGATTTGATGCTTTGGGATTTGATGAGGGTTCATGTTACTTTTACAGTATACGTTTTATGCTTTTGTCATATGCTCTCTGTCTCTTTGCCAAGAGTCTAAATCCTTTAAAGTGTTTCTACCTAAGGGCATTTTAAGCATCAGGTTAGTTTAATGTAACTCTTCCAGGTATTAAAAGTTTTTATTTTAGGCTTTATGATGAAATATCAAACTGTCAAGGGAGAAACTGACATTTTGTACCAAAACTTTTGGTTAATTTTTGAACTGTAATAGTATTTGAATATATAAGGAAAATGACAGAAAAATACAGCTTTTTAACAGTATACCCCAGAACAGTTCAATCAGAGTTGATGGACAGGCATGCTAATCTCTTGTATTCATAGAATTTAAACCTGATGTAGTCTGTATATATTCATTTTTCAAATAAGTTTACAAAAGTATAGATTGTTAAAGCAAAATACTATATGCATTAATACAATCTCATGATTCAAAGACTAGATAGTTTCATTTCTCCAATAGTTCTAGGTAGAACACAAAATTACTCAAGTCATTGAAACATTTAATGAAATGTATAAACACAATTTATTTGGCTCAGAGTTTTCTTACCTGTTAAAAGGGATTATAGTAAATTCTGATATTTCTCTAGCTCTCAACATTCTGTGAGATACAGCTTGTATTTTTGGTAAAATTTTGCCTGAATAATATTTTTTTTTTTGCTTCTTTTCAATCATACTTTTAAAAAATTTATTTCATGTATACAAGAACTGGGGTACAGGCCAGAGGCACGGGAGGGTGAGAGAATTCACCAAAGACAGAGTGGGGAGCAGAATAGGCAGAAGGACCGAAAAAACTGCTGAGGGGAGCAGTGGCGAGACAGGAGAGGTCTGCCACGCCATATGGGTATCTCCCTGGCCGTCTGGAAATCGAACCTGCGCTGCAGAGGCTGTGGACAGCTTCATAGTGCTGTGCTCAACCCGCTGCGCCACCGGGGAGGCCCTCATACATTTGTTGTGAAAGCTTAGTTTCATAAAATACTGGACATGTTACTTTAGGAGTGTTCATTCACCATTTAATTCCTTACATGTATGAAAATTTCCCATTACATTTTTGTGATATTTTTGTGGGAGATTTCTATACAACTAAGGATGCATTGGAGCCTGTGT
This sequence comes from Talpa occidentalis, assembly GCF_014898055.3. NCBI lineage: Eukaryota > Metazoa > Chordata > Mammalia > Eulipotyphla > Talpidae > Talpa > Talpa occidentalis. Next base: position 93,258,514 of record NW_023602073.1, on the reverse strand, counting down.
ATTTTGAGGAAGAAAAAGGTTAACTTTCATATAGTTCACAGAGCATTCAAATTGTTCCTAAGTAACTACATTTTTTAATTTTTGAAATTAGTGTTTAAGTCTCTTAAATTCTGAAATTGTAGGCAAAATATTTGATATACTTAAATTACCTTGATCAGAAAAAAGGCAGCGTAACTGTAAACCAGCCTCCTAAATTTGCTTTACTACTAGTAATTCAAGTATTTCCTAAAAATTACAGGACTAATTTATTATCCGGGATAGCAAAAATGTTCTCTTAAGCTCCAGGAGTTCTCTTCCTCCAGTAACCTATCTTAGGTTGAAACCTCACATACTTGATCATCAGAATAAAGAAAGCATTTTTGCTGCACCTTTTTCTAGGCAGCTTAGTGGTTTGGGAAGGATGCCCCTCCAAGTTACATTCCTCTTGCTTCTATTTCACGAACCATTCACAGGATCCAGTAGGACTGATAAGAAAATGACACTTTAAAAAAGTTATAACCATTTGTTATATTGAATCACTCCCTTTGAAAAAGTTTTCTTGGCATTTTGCTGGTTCTCTAATTCTGACCACCAGTTCTTTACTGTCCTTACTTCCTCTTTTTCTCCATATTTATCTCCATATTCTCTTACTTACATTTATAGTTTCCTAGCTTGTCTAAGTATGTTCCTTTTTAATATGAGGATTTTGCTGATATTTCATTGAGTTTGCAGGTCTGCATTTCATGTCTTGCTCAGCTGTCAGTGATTTATGTTCTAATAATTTAGCATGCTCAGCTGTCGGTGATTATGTTCTAATAATTTCACATCCAGCTACAATTGATCATTATTACTGATAGACCCCTGAAATGCCCTTAGTACCCAAGTGTTCTACTTTTTAGGAAGTTCAGATCTGATCAACCTTCATATTTATAAATAAAAGGTTCCTAAAAATCCAAATTTATAAGTGGCACATTTAATTATAGTGGTTTGCCATATCTTTGTCTCCAGAGTCTACAATAGTACTGTCCAAGTGAAGTAAAATGAGGCACATGTGTATAAAATTTTGTAAAGTTTTGTAAATTGGCTCCAGGTCATCATCCTTACATTGTCTATAAACAAAATGCTTGCCTTGTCTTTCACTCACTTCACATTTTTTTTTATTATAAATTTTATTTTTATATTACCCATACAATTGCAACCCCTTATTTTGACCCCAATCCAATCCCTCCCCCCATAGACTGTCTCTGGTTCATAGTTGTTGATTTTGATTTTTACTTTCTTATAGTTACTTTTTCACTTCACATTTGTGACGTCTTAGATTTCTTTCTAACCCACTGCAAACGAACTCTTCAAACAAAAATCTTCAGAATAGTAGTCTTGCTGTACAGGTGTATTAAAACTACCCTTGAAGTATCCTTGAGAGCACCAAGATAAAAATCCTAACTCTGGATTTCTGGGGTCACATAAGGATAGCTGATTTTTCTTTATTGCTTGTGGTATAGGTTTGTAACAGCTATTTATAGGAGTCTTAAAAATAAAAGTTATCAACCTCTGCTTAAAGGAAACTCTAGGAGCAAAGCCATGGTTTTGAAACATCTGGCAGCTATTGAAAGTTCTATTTCTATACTTTTTAAAAGCAAGAAGAGTCTTCAGAATCATTTTCGTTTTCTGTCAACAGTGTACATGGTGGTTAGAATTTTCCATTCTCTACCATTATTGACAGTCTTATATGCTGCTTTATACAGCGGGAAAAATAAAAACTATGGAACTTGGGTGAGATTGAATAGATAAAGTAACATTTAAGAATAATATATATTAAAATGTTTGAAAACCTAATTCTTGAAAGGGTCTAGTTAAGTATTTGTTGTTGGCATCTTAACTCTTGAAGTCCTAGAAAAACTGCTCCAGTCTGCCATCAGTGTTCCTGTGTGCATTCTTAGAGAAGCTTTCTTCATAGCCTTCAGAAAAAAAGGAATTAAAAGTAAGGTAATTTTTAAATTGTTATTTAAACAAAGTAAGGGATAGAACTCTGGACATCTGGGATAAAGTTTGTAACTGAATATATAAGAATATATCTGACTTCACAAAATTAAATGTAGACCATATGGCTAATAACACTCAACAATTCTCATAATATTTTAAAATCTTGTTTTTATTAGAGCCAAAGAAACCTAACTCTCAGTTTATAAGGGGAGATTTTCAATAATTTCTAAAATTATCTAACTATTTGGATATATATTGAATTTATTATAGCTGGAATTAGTTTGCCAAAATAAGAATTCCTTTTTAGTAAAAGTAGATTTCAATTATTTGGCAGTGTACTTAACTAGAATTGGAACTGAAGCACCATTATTCATGATAGTCATAATTCTGAACCATGCATGCATAGTTTCATGGTTGTTTATAGGTACCATGTGAAAGTGCTTTAGTTTTTATATTTAAAAAATATATATAAAGAGTAAATTATTGTAGAGTGTTTTCAGAAGTTACTGAAGTCAGTTGAAAGCTACATTTCAACATCAGAATAGAGTTAAAGCAATTCTATTTTTATGAGAAGAAGCATTTGTCTCTGTAGTTAAGAAATTAATTGGAATGTTTTTTCTTTCAAGGATTACTTGAAAAGGTAGAACATCGGTAATGTACATTCTAAGTGCCTTTTTTCAGTCTTTAATATTTACCAACAGGCAGTTGAGTATATTTTCAGTTTCCACTCAGCTAATGAGTAATTTACATTTTCTGAGGTTAAGACCAAGGTACCCATTTCCATGAAAGTAAAATTTGGATAGTACGGTTATCCTTGTATCTTAAAAATAAGAAGACAAACATTAAATGTTAAATTTTTTTGTCCTGAGATGTTAAGACCACCCAGAATTTTCATAGTCAAAACATAGCCTCTTTTTTTTTTTTTTTTTGACCAAGGGAGTATCTGTTTTGAGATCTAAAGTTGTATTGATTCATATCTCCCTTTGGAGGTTTTAACTTCATGGCCAAAGAAAAGTGTCCTAAATAGTAAAGTAATAACTGCATTGTGAACATTTCAAACTCACAAAAATTCCTATTGTTTTCCCTGAATTACGTATTTTCCATTGTAATGAGTTCCATTTTTAAAAACCAAGGAAAGGAACATTTGTGGAAGTAAAGAGGCTGATACATAGGGATAGGTTGTAAGGAGAACATGGTATTGTGAAATGAAATTAAGACTGTTAAAATAACATTAGGAGTGCCACAAAGTAAACCACACCATTTTAAGAGATGGACAAAAATCCTGAGTTCTGGAAATGCCAATCTTGAGCCCATGCACAAATTCTAGGAGGCATCTGTTGAGAGTGGAACTGTAATGGCTCTTTCAGGTAGGTAGTGAGTGTGTATGCATTTTATCTTCCTGGTACACTAATGCCATAGAAAATAATGACCCTCAACATGTTAAAATTTGGTTTTTATTTGGGGTCATCAGCAAGAAGCAGGCTCAACACCAGAAGTTCCTGTCCCAATATATAAGTAGCAATTTGGAGTTTGCTAGTTTGCGGTGGAAGTGGGAGATGAGGTTTAATTAACTAGAAACATTTCAAAAACTTGCTTAATGTATGACTTCTGAAAATTAAGTGAAAGCAAAGAGATAAATACTATTTTCTAAAGTTGTCTTCCCTGAGGCCTTTCAAGATCCTCACCAGCTGAAAATTTCCCTGTCCCATCACCTGTCATTAAAAATTACCGCCTTCATATATAAATATGCCCAGCATTATACATTATTTTAAATGTGACATGTCTCCACTAGATTGTAAGCCTTCGGAGGTCAGAAAAATGCATCTTGATCATTGTATCTGCTACCACATCTAGTACAGGGCCTTACACAATTGCTAATTCAATAAATATTAAAGTAATGGAGATCTTACTGGATTTTATTTTGATGTTTATAAGCCCTTTTAGATGGGTACATTATCAACTGATTTTTTTTACTTTATTGTAGTTGCAAAATGTACCTCTAGCACATGACAATTCGCATTTATAAAAAAATTACACATTAATTGTACTAGTTCACCACAGCTACCGTTAGTCTAGGGACCATTGTCACGAAGAAATACAATGCAAACCACAAATGTACTTAAAATTTTTCTAGTTACAGAAGAAACGGGATTAGCATTTTTAGCCCATTCTAAAATATCATTTAGCATATAATCAAGTTTTGAAAGTTTGAGATAGTTTGTATTTTCATGTCTTCAAAATCTAATGCATATTTTACACAAAATCTAAAGCATAGTCACACTTCAAGTGCTCAAAGGCAGAGATAATGGCTAGTACTGCATTGGACTTTAAGTTCTGATAGGGAGTCATCAGTTTGATTTCATGTCATTGCCATTTTAGATTGTTATAATCCAAATAAAGCTAATTAGTATGACTGGTTTTTGCCATGTTCTTAAATTGGTAAAATAAGAAAACTTTGTATTAAGCATTGTAAAAAGCTTTCATCCAATTTAATTTCTCTTACAAAGATACCTCTGTTTTAGAGTTGAGAAGGCAGGGAGGGGTTGAGAGATAGGACAAGCAATTAATAATTTGCCCAGTGTAATACAACTGCTAGAGGGTGGAGCTGGTTTCAGAAACAGCATTACTTGTCCTGCCCCTATCTCCACTAGGAAGTTCATACAGTTGAAAGAAGTCAGGCTGTGTGTGAATGTGAAAATGGATTCTACACCATAAAGTTAAAAATGTATAATGAACTAAACATTACTTAATTTTATTAGATAAGGCCTGTCTAAATGGGAATATTTCTTTTTCTTGTTTTAGGTAGGGACTGCAAAGATTTTCTTATGGCAGAAAGGTTTCTGAGTTTAAGGGCAATATGGAAATGTAGACTATTGTTTAATTTGCTTATTCTTAATGCCTCTGCTAAGAAAAATCATAGGAAAGAAATCTTAGTGGGATGTTACAAAGATGTCTAGTTTGAACAGAACAGAATATTTATCTTTGAAATGCACTGGCAATACCAAAATGTTGAACAGTAATTTCAGAATAATCTTGTAAGAAAGAAAGAAAAAAAAAAAAAGCTATTGGGAATATAACTTTCCAAAAAAGCCAAAAATGTAATAATATACCCAGGTATAAAAGCACTGAAGACCACAAGTAGGCATATGATATACTTAATTTAAACCACATACACCATTTATTTATATTTCAGTATGGCCTTAGAATGTCCATATAAACAAGTGGCTATAGATAAAGGGGATGGGGGGGGGAGTATGCAAGTGAAATTAAATACATATGTATCCCCAAAACAACAAAAATAAGCTTTCCAATGATGGTAGTCTTTTGAATGTCTTTGAAATGGAATAACATGAGCATATTTGTGATTTTTAAACTATATCTATGGTGAGGATCAGTGAAATGGGTATTTTTATATACTACTGTCATTCTAGGAAGAAATTTGGCAGCATCATGTTCTTATGCTTTAATCCAACAATTTTATTAATGCTGGTCCTCAAATTATTAGAAATATGTGTAGATTTATAATCAAGGATACTATCGATGAAATTAGACATTAATGGAATAAGGAATGACACATTCTGAAAGAGAATGCATCATTTTAAAATGACCCATGTATTAGGAATAACCTGGGAAAACATGAAACTACGTAACACTTAAAATTTTTTTCTGAACATGTCTGTAACTGCACTTGGGAAGGTAATGTCCTAAGGAGAAATAGGCAGCCTGAGAACGCCAGCTGCGGGGTTAGAATGGCCTCAACTCCCCCATTTCGTTGGCTGTATTGATTCCTAGCAAGTTTCACCGCCTCGGTAATGTAGCCGCCAAATGGGAGAAAAAAGCCTACCTACATCTTGAGGTGAATGAGTGAAGGTTAAAGACAATGCTTAGCGCGCCGTCTAAATTTTAGTTGGGACTAGAATGACGTCTCTGCTTCAGAGTAGCGTAGGAGCGAAAATCAAAATTTAGAGATGTGACGACTTAATAATCAGAAAGCCCTACGAGACTACGAGAGAGATTTAATCTAAACTACCAACCTGCCTCGTCCAAATCCTGCAGATTTTGGTTAGGTCCGCGGGGCTGGAGTGCACTGAGCACTACCTCGCCCGCGAACACGCACAAGATGCCTCGCAGGGGCGGCGGCCGGTGCTCTGACGCTTCCGTACTAATTACAGCGATGTTTTTTATTCGCCCGCCCCTAGTTGGGGCGTCGCGCCAAGCACAGACCTGCCCCCAGTCGGAGCTGCGGCCCCCGTGAGGACAGGGTAGGGCAGGGGGGCGCAGCCACTAGCTCCATCCGCCCCCACCATGGGCTCACGTCACAAAGACTACAGCGCCCAGCAGGCACCGCGGGCTCCGGGGGTCCCGCCGACAGCGTCTCCCGCGTGTGGGGATCTTTTTCTCCCTTGCTCTGGGCATCACCTTCTCTCTCTGCTGCAAGACAGGTGGTTACGGGGTCCTGCAGTTTCTCCTGGGTTTCCGAGAAGGCTGGTCTCTGGCGGAGCCCGACTCGTTAGAAGTTGCCCCTGCGGCTCCGGATGGGCGGGCGGAGCGGCCGGCCGCGCACCGGGTGACGGCGTCGCGCGCGTCGCGCTCGTCGCGCGCGTCTCACGACCATTTCCCCCCCCACCCTCGGCTGGGGGCGGTGACCGCGCACGCGCGCCGGCGCCCTGGGGGGCGGGGCCTTCGGTGACTGCAGCCCGCGGACTGTCCGCGGGTCCGCGGGTTCGCGGCTGCGTGGGTCGGCCGCCCGGCCGGCTGGGCGGGGACGCTGGAGGTTGACGGGGTCGCCTCGACCTCGGCTTCACACGGTAGCGCTGCTTCAGCCGACATGGTGCCCTGGGTGCGGGCGATAGGGGAGAAGCTGAAGCAGCGGCTGCGGCTGGACGTGGGACGCGAGATCTGCCGCCAGTACCCGCTGTTTTGCTTCCTGCTGCTCTGCCTCAGCGCCGCCTCCCTGCTCCTCAACAGGTAACCCTCGCAGCCAGCCGGGCGGCGGGCCGAGGGCTGCCGACGCAGGCCGGTGTTGCTTCCCCGTGTGGAGACCGGGCCGGCCGCACAGCTGCGAGGCTCGGGGACCCCGCGAGGCCTCTGGGGAGAGCGACTCCGGGAGAGCGAGCGGGCCCGGAAGTGCGGGTGGGGGTGGGCTCGAGCGCCCCATTTCCAAGGCTTCTTTTCCTAAGTCACCCCGCCCCGATTCTTACCTTCTTTTCGTCCATTTCTTAAAACCTGGTCCTCCACCATCGATATATATATATATTTTTTTCAGAGTAGTGAAATCTCTTAAGTCCGACCCGATTTGACACCATACAGGGGCGGCCCAATCAGCTGACAGAGGAGGGTTCAAGGTTCTGTCGCAGCTACAGTTTTAGGTACCTTCCCTCTCACCACACAGAGACACATACTCAGAAAGCAAAATATGTATCTGGAATATTCCTAAAGGGAAGGCTATTGGTAAAATATGTAACTACTCCGAAAGTTAAATTGGTAAGTTTAGTTGACAACTTGAAATCTGAAGGTTCAGTCTTTGAAATCAGCTTGTATATGTCCTTCATTTTGCTATTTCTAGAATTGGTAGCGATGAAGTAGGTAACACATGAGAGGTTTTTCTTCAAAATCATTTCCAGATTTGCTTTTGGTGGATAAAGTCTGAGATAGTTGTCAGCGACAGCGTCTGCTTCATGTTTTCTCAGACGTTTTGAATAGGCAACCATCCCTTCATTTATGGTAGTTGATTCCCAAGAAGAGAAACTTGATTCCCAAGAAGAGGAATGGGAAGGGTTCACAAGGAATTTGTTAACTTTTTGCTTAAAGGTAACCACTTCCTGTGAACTGAGTTGAAGTTGGATTTCTTTGCTAGCTGCTTTGCTTTCTTGTTAGTTGATACTGGGTTTAAATAATTCTAGGTTTTAGTAGCGATTTATGCCATTATAAAATGTGCTTTGATAGTAATGGTGAGATGTTTGATGTAGGAGTATGGACAAAATGGGAGTCTTTAATAGAGTGGAAACTAGTAAGTATTTACTTGCTCTGTCATATGGAAGGTATTACAAGCTAGACTAACAGGTTTAGTATGAAAGACATGTACTTTATACTGTATCATTTTTGTGGCTTCTTACCTATTTCCTTTTGGGGCTGGTTCACGTTGGGTCTCTAGGGTGGAACAACCATGTTGGAGCAGACTGAACTAAATTTCTGAGACTGCCTACTTAATGACAGCATCTACTTATGTTTACATGTCATAGGATGCCATCTGATCTGTATATTATCTGATCTGTACCCTCTATTTTATCATGCAGAGAAAGAAGGAAATACACATAAATGTGATCTGAGTGGTTGTGTTTGTTATGAAATTGTTGGTTTTATTTTTTGCATACATTTTTTGGTTATTTTGCCTTTGTTACTAGAGTAATCTGTAGACTTGTTTATTCACAGTGTAACAGTTGTTGCTGGTTATTGGCAGTGATCTTTACTAGTCAGTAGGCCAGAATGTGTACATATGGTCCTTTCATGTGGCTTTTTTCCCCTGTGTGGGTCTGGGTTAAAAGGTGATATCCTGAGAAAGAGAGCCTGGTGGAAGTCATATCTTTTATATGACTTAGTCTTGGAATTTAGGCAGCATAACTTCTGCCACATTCTTTACATTACAAGTGAGTTATTAAGACTAGCCTATATTCAAGGGGAAGGGAATTTAGACTCTTGCTTTTGATGTGAAGTGTGTTAAAGTCATATTTAGTACCTCTGCAGTTTAATTTGCAATTTAATCTTGGTAGAATTGGTATCTTTACTATATTTAATGGTCTCATCCTTGAACATAAATATATCCATTTGTTCAGATACCATATCATTTTTCTTGAATAAGCTCTTATGTCCCTTTAATATTTTTTCCGCCTAAAAACTTTGTTATGGAAAATTTCACACATATACAAAATTAAAAAAAGCTTAGTGTAATGAAACCTGTATGTACCTGTCATGCAGCTTCAAAAATTAATAGCTCAGGGTCAAATACCATCCCTCTGTTATTTTGAAGCAGATTCCACATGACATGCTTTATCTGTTAACATTGAAATTTCAATATATATCTCTAAAAGGTGAATGTTCTTTTTTTCTTAAATAAGCACAACACCATTTCACATTAAAAAACAACAACACACACACTAACATTTTAATATCAAATAATCAGTGTTCAGTGTTCAGAGTTTCCTGGATTTGTTAGAACTCCTGTCCCACCCCCCAACATTTTATGATGAAATATTTAAACATAGTACAATATTGAAATTTATGGAAGATCAATTATATACTGCCTAGGTTTTACCATTAACATTTTACAGTTTTTACACATACTTTATGGTGTCTAGCTATCCATTATTCACTTCATAGTGAGTTGTATTATAAAACTTGTCATAGTTAAGCAAATTAAGATGTGTTGGCAAATAAAATTTGTGATAGCTCATGAAGGATCTTTGTCTGACTTTCACTGATCATTCTCCTACAAATTTTGAAAGAGCCAGTGGGTTTTAAGCAGGAGCATTTTACTGTGGATCACAATAGGAGAGGGATGCCAAGAGTCTCGAGCCACAATTTAGACCTGAGAGTGGTGGGAGACCTGGCTTTTTGGGGTTGGTTACCAGGGCTGGGTATGGGGAGCAGCATCCATTGTTTTGAGTTAGGATACTCTGGGGTGTTTGCTGATGAGTTGCTTACTTCTAGATACCATGCATATCTCCTTAGTATCTTAAGTCTCCACCCAGAGATGTGCATGTTAGTATGCTAATTAGCCTTTAGTTATTTTTAGGTCATTATTCTTATATTGCTGCTTTGTGGCCATCAGGTTTTAGCCACTGAAAGCAAGAAACTTCTGCATAAAGAAGAAGGGGTCTGGCCTCCTGGTGGCATAGCAGGTTGAGCGCTGCTCTGTGAAACTGTCCGCAGCTTCTGCAGCGCGGTTTCGATTCCTGGCCAGCCAGGGAGATACCCACATGGGGCAGGTATACCCTCTCCTGTCTCGCCGGCTTTGTCCGTCTGCCTATTCTGCTCCCTGCTCTGTCTCTGGTGAATTCTCTCACCCTCCTGCACCTCTGGCCAGTACCCCAGCTCTTGTATAAATACATAAATCTTTTTTTTTTTTTTTAAAAAAAGAAGAGGTCTGTTTCTTATTGGAGATTGACTGAATTCATATTAGCCTGGGGGCTCAATAATAGGAAGGTTAGTTAGGCAAGCAAGGGGTCCTAAAACAAATTCATAAGTTTGGGGATCTCATCGACTTTATTGGGAAGCATCACATCTAGATACTGCAAGGGATTATGTAAAGCGAAAGATATTTATAGGCAGAAATAAGGTGGGGCAAGATATTTAGCAAGAGATTATTTCAGGTAAAGCCATCTTTTTTCAGGGGATGCACAGATTACTTCACTGGAGCTAATTAGGAAACTCCAGATTGGTTTAGTATTATCTTTAGGGAGAGATTGAAACTGCAGTGAGATTAGGCATTAAGTCTTGAGTGGATACTCAGTATGAAAGACTATTTTAGCCTCAATTTTCCTTTTATTAGCAGATGCACAAAGGATCCTATAACCTGAAAGTTGTTACCCCATTCCTTTATATAAGCTTTCTAAACATTTTTATTTTAAATATCTTTTCATCTCCCCTCTTTCCCCCCAAAAAACCTGGGTCAATGCAACAATTATAAAAAGTAAATAAAAACACAAAAGTCAGATATCTTCCCAACTGACACTTAGAGAAAACTAGGAATTGTACTTGGGGCTTCCAAATAGGTCCGATAGCATCTGCTAATGTCAAAGATGCCTATTAATACAGGATATACAGACACCCCATTCCGGAACTAATCTACAGGGACATTCCAACATTCACTCCTCTAACCCCAGAAAAATACCAAAATACACCCAAAGATCATTTGCTTTGTTTCTGTGAGAACATTCCCACCTTGGCCCCCATTAATTAATTTATTTTTTATTTTTTTAAAAGATTTATTTATTTATTTATACAAGCACTGGGTACAGTCAGAAACGTGGGAGGGTGAGAAGATTCACCAGAGCCAGAGCAGGGAGCAGAACAGGCAGCAGAACTGAAGTACACTGCTGAGGGGAGCAGTGGGCACAAGAGAGGTCTGCGTGCCATGTGGGATCCCGGCTGCCTGGGATCTAACTGGTGCTGCAGAGGCTGTGGGCAGCTTCGCAACCCAGCGCTCAACCCTGCGCTACCGGGGAGTCCCTCCCCTCCATTAATTTTAACCCTCCAATTGGTTTATTAAAGAAACTGGGCCATTTATTCTGTAGTTTTCCACAGTTTGACTTTTGCTGATTGCATTCCTGTTGTGTTTTTGGACAATGTGTTGCCTTTGTGTTCCCTGTAAAGTTGTAGTTAGGTCAAGAGGCTTACTGTTTTGATTTTTTCCTCCTTTAGACTATTATAATGTAGATTTAAGGATACTGAACTATTTCAAAATATATAACCTTGTTTTGTGATCTGTTATTCTTTATGATATGCTAGTTTCAGTTAACGGAATATTTTGCTTAGTACTTCATACCTATATTCATAAGTAAAAGAGACCTAATACTTTTGTTATATTGTCTTTATCTGATTTGGGAATTAAAATTATGCTAGTCCTTTTAAATTAGCAGCTTTTTCTAATTTTTTAATTCCTGAAGTCATCTGTATAAGGTTGGGATTATCCATTTTATGAAAGTTTGGTAAAACCATGGGGCTGGAGACCTTTTTTTGCAGATAGGTCTTACATTACTACTTTCATTCCCTTAGTGATAATTGACCTATTCAAGTTGTCTAAGTCTTCACTTATAATTTCTAATATTTTTGTCTTTTTAAAAAATTTTTTTCCTTATAGGTTTTCCAATTATAATTGTTCATAGTGTTATTCTTCATTTCAGTTATAACTGAGGGTTTCTTTTTCATCTATATTTTGTATATTTGTATCCTCTCTTTTTTTCTTTTATACCTTGATCTCTCTTGGTAAAACTTTGTTTTTCTTAAGTTTTGCTTTCAAAAATTTCCCAGCATACGTAGTAGAAGACAGTACAAGGAACGTTTAGTACCCATCACTTAGTTTCAGCAGCCATCATTATTTTGTATATTAAATAAAATCTAATCTAATCGTCCTCATTTTTAACAACCACTTCTACACAGAACCATAATCTTGCAAAATTAATAATTGTATATATTAGCAATTAGTATATAATCAAATTTTCTTAATTGTGTATAAATTCATAGTGCCTTTGTTCTAATTACGATCTCTTACTCTTTGGTATGTCTCCTTTAATCTAGAACAAGGGTGAGCAAACTTCTGCAAAATATCAGTAAATTTTACAGTTTTGTAGGCTACGTTAGGTCTCTTATTTTTATTTTTTATTTTATTTTTTTTTAGATTTATTTTTTATTTATTTATACATGCATTGGGTACAGTCAGAAGCGCGGGAGGGTGAGAGAACCCACCAGAGCCAGAACGGGGAGCAGAGCAGGCAGAAGGACCCAAGCACACTGCTGAGGGGAGCAGCGGGCGGCAGGAGAGGTCCGAGCGCCATGTGGGACCCTCCTCTGGTGGCCGGGGAGCAGCCGGGGATCGAACCGGTGCTGCAGAGGCTGCGGGCAGCTTCGCAACCCAGCACTCAACCGCTGCGCCACTGGGGAGGCCCTGGTCTCTTATTTTTAAAGAGCCCTTTAAAAATGTAAAAACTTTGGGGCCTCCCGGGTGACTCAGCGGGTTGAGCACAGCACTGTGAAGCTGTCCACAGCCTCTGCAGCACTGGTTCAATTCTCTGCTGGCCGGATGCCCACGTGGCATGGCAGACCTCTCCTGTCTTACCTGCTGCTCCCCTCAGCAGTGTCTTTGTCCATCTGCCTGTCTGCTCCCTGCTCTTCTCTGGTGAATTCTCTCATCCTCCCGCGCCTCTGACCTTTACCCCAGTTCTTGTATAAATAAATAAAAAAATCTTTGAAAAAAAATGTAAAAACTTATTTTAGCTTGAGGGCCACAGGTGGCATTTGTTCACAAGTCATAATTTTATGTCAACCCTGATGCAGAAAATTCCTCATCTCTTTTTTTCCCATGGGATGGATGTGGAACTTACTTCATGTGCTTCTCTTCTTTTAAGGGTAACAGTTCTGCATTGCCTGTTACACATTGCCTAGAAACATACATATATATATATATATATATATATATATTTAATTATTTTAAAAATTATTTTAATATAATTTTAAAAATTAATTAAATTAAATTAATATATTAATTATAATACATAATATTTTATAATATATTATATGTAATATATTTTAAATTAATTTTTAAAATTAATTAAATTAAAATTAAAATTTTTAATTTAATAATGTTTTATTTTTATTTACTTACTGGTTAAACCTATTAACATTTTCCATGCAAATAGAGACCTTGGCAATGCTGTTCCTTACTAGATCCTTGAGCCTACCACTCTGTAGCACAAAATGGACCCCTGGTAAAATTTTATTTTGATTTAATGAGAAATGATCAAATTTTGGTTGGGTAGAATGTCATTAGAAGGTGTTCTGTGAGAAGGTAGTGTAGACTAGTTACACCTGACAACATGTGTGCCAAATTGTGAAATATTGAGAATTTATATATGCTTATACTTATGTAATATACATTTGATGGCATACACTCCATGATTCTTATAGTTAACAAATACATACAGAAAGATGATTGGAGGGATTTTTTTCAGTCTAATATGGTAGGTGCTTAATAAATCCTTGTTTAGCAGGAAAAAGTGTGTTTTGGGGGGTCTAATGATTATTTTCACTATTTCTAAGGTATCTTCATGTTTTAATGATCTTCTGGTCATTTGTTGCTGGAGTTGTCACATTCTACTGCTCATTAGGACCTGATTCTCTCTTGCCAAATATATTCTTCACAATAAAACATAAACCGAAGGTAAAAATTTATGTGTTATTTTTAAAGGAGTTAGTATGTATGACCCTATGGTATTGGTTATTATTATTATTAAAAGCATGTTAAGACACTGATTTTTTTTTTTAAATCCATCTATTTTCTAATAGAAGACATCAGGAAATTTTCAAAGTGAAATTTACATTTATATGTGCTTATAAGTCCTAGGAGGGAATCTATAAAAAAGTACAAAATTCTTAGAAAGTTGGAATCCAGAATTTAAAAATGTCCTTTAACTATACATTAACTATCAGGACAATAATTTAAAACATATGTTCCCAAAGCTGGTTGTCCAACAGTATTACCTGGGGAATCTTAAAAAAAAAAAAAAAAAAAAAAAAATTTCCTGGATCCTTGCACCAGATTTTGATGGAATAATTCTGGATTAGAATTTTGTAATCAACACTTGTTAAAAAGCTTCTCAGGTAATTCTAGGGCAGGCTGCAATAAGGAAACTCTGGATTAAATTTCAGCTCTGTTAACTCTGTTAATGTCTTTTTTGCCACATAGAAGCAAACAGAAATTAGACAGTTTGCTTAACCAAAATAATTTGTATGAAAAATACCTGTCTTCTGAATTCAAAAGTTGATTGTCTTTAGTAGAGATGATAAGTAAAGACAAACCTCATCTTATTTTCTCCCCTCAATTTCCATTTTTTAGCAGTCGGGACTTCAAGAATTATTTCCCCAAGGTCGTAGCTGTGCTGTTTGTGGAAAAGTGAAATGTAAACGGCATAGGTAAGTGAAATGAACAGTTTTTACTTGTTGATCTTTCCAATTGCATTCTGGATTTCAAGTAATTTAGTTGTCTAATTTTTCTGTAGGCCTGCCTTGCTGCTTGAAAACTACCAACCATGGCTAGACCTGAAAATTTCTTCCAAGGTTGATGCATCGCTTTCAGAGGTAATTGATTTAATTAATATTGCCACATACATCCAAGCAGAAAATATTCAGTACCTATGGGGAAATTTAATCAGAGAACATTCTAACATAAGCCACCTAATCAATTTTTGCCCCCACAAGTTGGTTATTATAAAATATGCACTGTTTTACCTAGTCATTCCTTACCTCTTACAAAAGTAGTCATTGTTATGAGGCAATAGAACTAAGCATTTTGTATTTTCAGAAAAGGACCTCAGCAGTAAGGAGCAAATGTATATTTAGAGTTATGACTCCAGTTTTGACACTTAAGTGAGGGGTGGATTAGGAGATGGGATAATTTTCACTATTTCTCTGGACTGTAGAAATGGAAAGCATATTCTCTATCTTTGTCCCTTTTGGGTGACATTAATTTTAGTTATTTGTTTTAGAGACTTGTTTTCTCCATTTTTCTGAGAAAGCATACTGCTTCCTTGAAACAGTGAATGGGATCTCACTTGTTCCCAGCACCAAATGCAGGCCCAGATATATTGTTGGTAGATGATAGAATGTGTTTATTGAATTACGTTTAATGATGATTATTTGACGAATGGCATTAGGCATCTAAATTTTGAATAAGTGTTCCTTTTCCCAGGCTGTGTCCTTTGACCAAAAGTATGCAGCACAAAATACCATTCAGATGCTTGGTATTTTTCTTTTTCATTGCTTCTCTAAGGCTTTTTTTTTTTTTTAATATTTATTTATGTATACAAGAACTGGGGTATAGGCCAAAGGTATGGGAGGTGAGAGAATTCACCAGAGACAGAGTGGGGAGCAGAATAGGCTGATTGACTGAAATACATTGCTGAGGGGAGCAGCAAGCAAGACAGGAGAGGTCTGTTGCTCCATGTGGGTTAACTCCCTGGCTGGGGATTGAACTTGTGTTGCAGGGGCTTGATAGTGCTGAGACTTTAACCCCTGTGCCACCAGGGAGGCCCTCCAAAGCTTTTTTAATCCCTAAGATTTAAGACTTTGTTGCCCTTTATGGTAGCTACTTGCCATATGTAGATGTTAATAAACACTGAAAATGTATTAGTCTAAATTGAGATTGTTCTTTATATAAAATATATATTGAATGTTGAAGACTTAGTAGAAAAAAGAAATGTAAAATATGCTATTGTTTATTTTATATTGTTTACATGTTGAAATGATAATATTTTGGATATATTGGGTTAAATGAAATATGTAACAATTAATTTTACTCATTTCTTGTTATGTCTTAAAAAATATGGTTACTAGAAAATTTAAAGTTACACGTGTGGCTCACATTATCTTTGTATTGGAGAATGCTGATTTGAGGTCTGTTGAAGATAAGACCTTTAGCCAAGAGTATTTGTGTCTTCAACACTTTATTTTTTCAAAAAAATGAAAGAACTTCCATAAATCTCTTGCCTTGGTGCCTGGTACATATTGGTGTTCAGTAAATATTAACTCCAATATTAAAAACATTTTTTTTTTTTTTTTTTTTTTTTGTGAGACCCTCACCCAGCGGCCGGAGACTGAGCCTACGCTGTAGAGGCTGCGGGCAGCCTCGCAGCAGCCCAGCATTCAACTGCTGCGCCACCAGGGGAGGCCCTTATAAACATTTTTTAAAGTCTTGCTTTAGGCAGGAACTGGGATAGACACTAGGAATACAAAGAGAAAAAGATATCCCTTTCTTCTAGGAACTTCAGTTTAGGAGGGTAGGTTGATCTGTAAACAGTAATTATAATAAAATGTAATGCCGGCAGTAGTGGGAGAAATGTAAAAACTATAGAATTAGTTGAAAGGAGGAAAGTTGGGAAGGATGATTAGAAGTCTTCTAGATTAATAGTGTAGGCAAGGTTATTTCACAGTTTTGGAAGAATTTTTTGGCATGTTCAGTAGCAGGAGGCTAATTTGTGAAGGATGATGTGGGCAATGAAGAGAGAGTATTCTATTAGTTAATATTTGCATGATTTCATGTACTTGATACACAACCTATGAAGTAGGTGCTATTATTGGTGATTTTTCTTCAACTTTTATAGCAGGTTAGTAGCAGAATACTATCTTAATCCCAAGTCTAGCTTTGTTATTGAGCAGTTTTTATATGGCCCTTCAGAAATTATCAGATTATCAAAAGACTTTAAAGGGCCATGTTAAAAGATTTTAGTTGCTCATGAAAATCAGTGGTTGTCAACTATGTCCCTAGAATTTATAGATATGAGTTATAGGATGCAGTGGGAGGTGGTAAGACGGTAAATGGTCACAGCTGCTGGCATTTAGTTCTTTCCTGTCCCTTCAAAATCAGTGCAGCTCCACTTTTCTTACTTTGATATATTGAGAGTTTTATGCAAGGGAATTATGTGAAGAATGGAGGGGAACTACTTTGGAAGTAGGGAGACCATTTTAGAGACAATTGCTATATATGGGGTGGGAAAGTAAGGACCTAAACAGTGGGGCTGTAGAAAAGAGCTACTTAGCATATAAAATCAGTAGAATTTGGTAATTACAATTGGGAAACAAAGACCAAATATTTATGGTAAATTTCCAGTCTCATCTCTGTCTCATCTTTGCTTACATATATCTTATAATACTGATCTAATAGAAATGCTTGATCTTTGTAGTAAAGAATCCAAATTCTTGTTGCCTTAATACTTGGAATATCTATAACCTCGGTTACCATTCATCTGCCAGACAAAGTTTATATAGGCAGATTAGTGTTTCATTCCCTCTACTCCTTACTAATGCAAATCCTTTTAAAAAATTAAAACATACTGCAACACCCAGACCCAAGAAGTGGAAGGTTTAACAACCAACATTTTGTTACTTTTTCACACAAAACTTATATATCAATTTTAAATAGACAGCTAAAATTTTCAGAAAGTGAACGTATCCATATAACCAGCACCCAGATCAAGAAACAAAACGTTATCACCAACCCAGATACCTCTCTCATATTCCCTTTTGATCACTATTTTTCCTTCAAAAGCAATCACTAATACCTCATTTGACTTCTTATATAAGCCTCAGCTACTATTATATATCTTCATTTATTCTGGGAATATTGACTTAGGAATTAGGAATGAGCGTTAGGAATGCAAAAAGACTAACCTATTTTTTAATTTCTTTCCATACAAATTTTTTGGGTCAGTGAAGCAATTTAAGTTTTTTCTTTCTTTCATTATGGGAATATATAGAAATGTGTCATTTTTTTTTTTTAAAGATTTTTTTATTTATGTGTAGAAGAACTGGGGTGTAGAGCAGAGGTGCAGGGGGTGAGAGGATTCACCAGAGACAGAGTGGGGAGCAGAACAGGAGGATTTACTAAAATACACTGCTGAGGGGAGCAGCAGGTGAGACAGGAGAGGTCTGCTGAGCCATGTGGGTTAGCTCTCTGGCTGGGGTTCAAACTCAGGCTGTAGTGGTTAGAGTGCTGAGACTTAACCCCTGGGCCATTGGGTCGGGGGAGAGGGGCCCAAAATATGTATGTGTTATTTAGCACTTAATCTTACACAAAAGGCTGAGGAGTGGTGTGTGTTTCATTCTAATAGTTATTTTTCTTTTATATGAAGTTTATGATTTTCAAAATGTTTTCTCACATATTCTCTTTGATCATCAATCATGTAATGTTCACATATGCATTTTATCATATGAAAGTATGATATTAGATATCAATATTTGGGATAACAAAATTGGTTCTTGGTACTATTTATTTAGTAGTATAGTGTATTTTCCAAGAATTAATTAATTTGATTTTTCCTTAAAAATAATTTTTATGCAGGTTCTTGAATTAGTGTTGGAAAATTTTGTTTATCCATGGTACAGGTATGTTCTTTCTATAAGACTTTTTTTTCTTTAGTATAGTGAATGCCATCAAGTTTAGTGTGCTAATGATACATTTTCAGTGTAGGCTAGGGTTTTCATATTTTGCACTATAGACATTTTAGGCCAAGTAATTCTATTGTTTTGTGGGGGTAGAGTTATACTAGGTGCTGGTAGTACTCTCTCTTGCCCCTTAGTTCTGACCACCAAAAATACCTGAAGTGATTGTCAAGTGATACCTGGGAGGCATAACTGACCCCAGTTAAAGAATCATTGATACAGGCAATCAATTACCAGTTTAGTAATAGCAAAGAGGAAAATAAACCCTTTAATACCTTTGAAAGTAACTTGTAGTATTTCTCATCATTCCTAAAGGTAGTGATTTAATATTTTGTATGTATTTTATACACTTGAAATAATTGTACATTTAGAGGAGAAATTTATTTTCAGATATTTTATTAGATTGAAGTATAATTTCTATAGAGTTTTCCTGGAAAATTAGTAATTTTTTTGCCAAAATAATTTTGTTTTTGGTATTTGCAATGAATATTCAAATGATCTATATACCTTGCAGGATTTTTGAGAAAAATTGAGTTTGAGAATCAGGAATCCAAGTTAATCATTTAATAAATATATTTACTCACATAAGCATCATGTGTTTTGTATGTTTGAATACTTATACCTATATGACTTACAAATGTAATATTTAAACATCTAGCTTTATGCTGATTCAGTGTTTTGAGTTTTGTATAAGAAATGCTACTAATCGAGTTGATTTATAGTCTATTAAGGCAAATTTAATACCCAATTTTTATGTTATATTTTCCTGAAAAGCTATGTAAGTTAATTTTTTCTTTGGCATCTATCTTAAATATGTGTCAGTTGCCATTTAAGTAAAGCTGACGATGAGGATCTAAGTGAAATGAATCCTGTTGTAATCACTCTCTCCCATCCCCCCTACTTTGTGATTTTTTAGACATAAAATCTGACTGTATTTCTAAATGTTAAAATATGTATTTTTTCTCTCAGTATAGTTATTGATGTTATAATATACCCCCTTTCCTGGGGTTAATAGTGGGAACCAGGATTGATACAATTCTTTTTCTCATTCTATCAAGGGACTTAACCCTCTTCAAGTTCAGTGTATCACCATTTATACATAGACTTTGTTGCTTGCCTTTGATTAGAGCAGTGTCCTAATTCTTCTCGGGTCCTCAAGACTTCAGGAAAATGAAAAATAGCTCCTTAGAAGAAGGTTGTCAGAATTTCTATTTACAAATATTTGTGTTTCAGATTTTCTCTTCAAATAGAATGAAGTTTTTTAGCTTTAGAATTAATTTATATTGTTAATTATAAATATTTTAAACTAAAATATAGTAGTTCTGTAGCTTCTTCAGAATTTTTGTTTCTTAAAAATTTCTTGATGCTTAGAAATCATCTCAGTATTGTGAAAACATAAGTATGTACATGTCATTGTCTGCAGGGAAATATATACCACAATTTAGTATAATAGTGACTACGTCTTGGTACTAGAATTATGGGAGATGTTTATCTTCTGATGTATGCAATGAATGTATTATTTGTTTTTTTAAAAAAGAGGAAACAAATAGGAATGGAATAGTAAATGGTAAAAGAGGATTTTCTAAACTTTCCTTGATGTCTAAAAAGAAAGTTTTGTATTCTCTGAACTTCTAAATGCTTGCTTTTCTCCTCTATTGAAGGGATGTTACAGATGATGATTCCTTTGTTGATGAACTGAGAATTACATTACGTTTTTTTGCATCTGTTTTAATACGAAGGATCCACAAGGTACGTATCATTTAAAAAAATTTGAACTTTATCATCACTAAGAGATTTTTTTAAATCTTATTTTTACTTTATTCTATCCTGCATGTATTTGTTTTTATTTCACTTTTTTTTAGGCTAAGTAATGAATTGTTAACTTTTGATTAGTTTTACTTTCTTTTTTTTTTTTTTTTAAAGATTTATTTATTTATGCATACAAGAGCTGGGGTACAGACCAGAGATGTGGGGTGGGGGTGGTGGTGAGAGGATTCACTGGAGACAGAGTGGGGAGTAGAACAGGCAGACTGACCAAAATACACTGCTGAGGGGATATTCTTTAATACTTGTTATCTTGGTTTGTGGTGATTAGAAGTGAAAAAGATACTTATAGAAGAAAGTCATGTTTCATTTAGATGCATTTGCTGAGTAAAAGGTCATGCTTCTGAACTACATTGTTTTCCCAGGTGGATATTCCATCTATTATAACCAAGAAACTATTAAAAGCAGCAATGAAGCATATAGAAGTGATAGTTAAAGCCAATAAGAAAGGTAATACCGTTTTCTACTACAAAGTTTGAATAATTTTGTTTTTTATGCACCAACTTGTACCTTAGATATCTAAGAGTACTGCAAATTAGCTAATATAGTCACAAGTATTTTGAGTGTATACTTTTAAACTGAAATGTCTTTCAGTAGATTATTAACCATGTGTGTGATTTTGAAAACCCGAGAATCTATTAAAATTATAGAATTGAGGGCCTCCCCGGTGGCGCAGCGGTTGAGCGCTGGGTTGCGAAACTGCGCGCGGCCTCTGCGGCGCCGGTTCGATCCCCGGCTGCTCCCCGGCCACCGGAGGAGGATCCCACATAGCGTGCAGACCTCTCCTGCCGCCCGCTGCTCCCCTCAGCAGTGTACTTCGGTCCTTCTGCCTGCTCTGCTCCCCGCTCTGGCTCTGGTGAATTCTCTCACCCTCCCTCCCGCACTTCGGACTGTACCCAGTGCATGTATAAACAAAACAAACAAACAAACCAGCAAACAAATAAATAAAGCATGCCTCTATTAAAAAAAAAAAAAAAAAAAAAAAAAAATTATAGAATTGATAATTTCTTGCCTTCCTTACTTCCTCTGCAGTATCTCTCACATCTTTTCCCCTTTTCTCCTTATTGATTTCAATTAGTTTTAATGTATTCTAATCCGTAGATTGCTGTATATATTGCCACCACGTTAGTTTCTTAATACCACAATTCTCATGTTAACTTCCTACTAAAAAAAATTAGCACCTCCGCAGGGCCGGTTCTATCCCAGCCACCGGGTGAGGGTCCCACATGGCGTGCAGACTTCTCCTGCCGCCCGCTGCTCCCCTCAGCAGTGTATTTCGGTCCTTCTGACTGTTCTGCTCCCTGCTCTGGCTCTGGTGAATTCTCTCACCCTCCCACGCTTCTGACTGTACCCAGTGCTTGTATAAATAAATAAATAAATCTTTAAAAAAAAAAAAAAAAATAAAAACTATCTTTAAACTCTTCTCTATCTAGTTAAATATTTTTATCTACTCTGTCTTTTACTGTGTATTATGTTAGCTAGCTATGATAACTATGGTTTGTTTGCTGTTTCTCATCTGTGTCCTGACTTTCATTGCCATAGTTTGCATATAGCATATGTTCTGTAAATGTTTTCTAATTGATTGAATGAAATCTTCATTTGTGACTTTTCTTACTCTTGGTCAAGCTAAAATAGTCCGTTTAAACATTTCTTCTGTGTTCTATACTTGGTTCTTTGTGAAACAGATTTTCTTTCTTTTAATTTGCTGTTCTTGTTAGTCAATACTTTTCCAAGTAAGTTCTGTAGAGTATAACTATTCGAACAACCATGTAGAAGAAGTTTAATGTCACATATTCTGGTAACCATTGTATATTGTATTCCCCTACTGGAAATTTGCTAGTAAGGACTAACCAAAAACTCTTGAGTTTCGACACCAGTGAAATAGCTTAAACTTTAATACTCCCAAACTCTTTTGAACATAGAAGCATTTCCCTCTTTTGTATTATTGATTGATATAACCAGAGCATATTTTGTGTGCTCTAGGTAGAGTTGAAGATAAATTGAATAAAATTACTTGTTCATTTGACCCTTAGTCTGAAAAATTCCTCAGGTATGAGAAGCATTTCAAATTAAATATTGAAATTTTTTGGTATGTTTATCTTATGGGAATGAGTAGAAGTAGTTGTATTTTCAATACATAGATAAAAAGTGAGAGTTTGAATACTTGTAGTGTGTTAAATAAAATAATTTTTAAAATCATTGTCCTTTGAGGAAAACATGCTAGAGACAGTATCTCTATTGTTGCCATTTTGTTAAGGCTACTTTACTGTGAGAAAAATATAGAGGAAAAATGTTGTTTACTAGATTTTATTTTTTAGAGCATTTTTAAGTTATAGAAAAATTGAGCAAAAAGTAGAGTTCCTACACATCCCTCCCTTTTCTCTATTATTAACATTTTGCATTAATTGATATATTTACAATTGATTTACCGATATTGATACATTATTTTTAGCAAGTCTATGGTTTACATTAGGTAGGGTTTACTTTATTGTATATTCTATGGCTTTTGACAAATGCATGATGCCATGTGTCCACATTATAATATCCTACTGAATAGTTTCATTGCCCTGAAAATTCCCTGTATTTCACCTATGTACCTTTCCCTCCTTCATGAACCATGGTTACCATTGATCATTTTATTATCTCTATAGTTCTGCTTTTTCTAGATGTCATATAGTTATATTATAACCTTTTCAGACAAGCTTTTTTCACTTAGAAATATCATTAAGGCACCTCCTTGTATTTTTGTGATTTGATAGTTTGTTTCTTTTTATTGTTCACACATCGTCCATTGTATAGATGTGTCACTTTATCTGTTAACCTATTGAAGGATATCTTGGTTGTTTCCTGGGTTTGGCAGTTATAAGTAAAGCTCCTATAAACATTGTATGCAGGCAGGTTTTTGTATGGGAAAAGTATTTTTATAAATTTTTTTTAAAAGATTTATTTATCTATACAAGCACTGGGGTAAAGGCCAGAGGCGCGGGAGGGTGAGAGAATTCACCAGACAGAGCAGGGAGCAGAACAGGCAGAAGGATCTAAGTACACTGCTGAAGGGAGCAGCGGGTGAGACAGGAGAGGTCTGCTGAGCCATGTGGGTCAGCTCCCTGGCTGACAGTGAATCGAACCGGCGCTGCAGAGGCTGCGGGACAGCTTCACAGCGCTGTGCTCCACCTGCTGCAACACTGGGGAGGCCCAGATTCTTTGTTTTAAAAACACTTTTAACTCTGACTATAAGTAAATAGAATCATGTTTTTATTTTTAGTTGAATTGATTGTTTTTTTTTTTTGTTTTGTTTTTTAAATAATAAATTTTATTTTTATATTCCCCATACAATTGCAGCCCCCCCATTCTGACCCCAATCCCTCCCCTCCCGCCCCCGCCCCCTAAAAGTGTCTCTGGTTCATAGTTTTTTGTTGATTTTGATTTTCACTTTCTTATAGTTATTCATTTTCCTGGTCCCTTATTTAAGTTTTCTAGATTCCTGCTATGAGTGAGACCATCCGGTATTTTTCTTTTTCTTTTTGGCTTATTTCGCTGAGCATGATCCCTTCCAGCGCCATCCATGTTGCTGCAAATTGCATGTGTTTATCTTTTTTGAATGCTGAGTAATATTCCATGGTATATATGTACCACATCTTCTTGATCCAGTCATCTATTTTTGGGCATTTGGGTTGTTTCCAAAGCTTAGCTATTGTAAACAGTGCTGCTATAAACATAGGGGTGCAGGTGTTCTTTGGAATTGATGTTTCTGTGTCCTTTGGGTAAATACCTAGGAGTGGAATTGCTGGATCATATGGAAGCTCTATGTTTAGTAGGTCCAGAAATCTCCACACAGCTCTCCACAGTGGTTGGACCAGTTTGCACTCCCACCAACGATGCAGAAGAGTTCCTTTTTCTCCACACCCTCGCCAACATTTGTTGTTGCTAGTTTTTTTAATATGTGCCATTCTCACTGGTGTAAGATGGTATCTCATGGTAGTTTTGATTTGCATTTCCCTGATTACAAGTGATGTTGAACATTTTTTCATATGCCTGTTGGCCATTTGCATTTCCTCTTCAGAGAAGTTTCTTTTTAGCTCTTCTGCCCATTTTTTTAAAGTATTTTTTTTTTAATTTAATTTTTTTTTTATAGAGGCATGTTTTATTTATTTATTTGTTTGTTTGTTTGTTTATACATGCACTGAGTACAGTCAGAAGCACGGGAGGGTGAGAGAATTCACCAGAGCCAGAGCAGGGAGCAGAGCAGGCAGAAGGACCGAAGTACACTGCTGAGGGGAGCAGCGGGCGGCAGGAGAGGTCTGCGCGCCATGTGGGACCCTCCTCCAGTGGCCGGGGAGAAGCCAGGAACGAACCGGCGCCACAGAGGCAGCTGGCAGCTTCGCAACCTAGCGCTCAACCGCTGCGCCACCGGGGAGGCCCCTCTTCTGCCCATTTTTTGACTGGATTATTTTCTTTGTTGTTGTTGAGTCTCATCAGCTCTTTGCAGATTTTTGTGATCAGTCCTTGAATTGATTGTTTTAATAAAATCCCCAAATTACTTTGTCCCTATTTGAGTGATGTTATACATAACCAGAATTTATTGTTGAAGCTTTGCAAGAGAAAGGTTGCTGATTTGTTATTAATGGAAAAAAGTGGTCTTCAATCATAAAATTACCACAAATTATTAGTTAGGGTTCATTAATAACATTATGAATAATGAAATCTATGGATTTAAAAGGTCAGAGAACTAAGAGAACTCTTATCCATTGGTCATTGTGTTCTAAATAGTATTAGATAGGCTTGTAAAAAAGATTCTCAGATTTTTGCTTTTTAGTTCTTTTTTTAAAAAATAACAGTTTTATGGGGTTTTTTTGCACAGAAGAACTGGGGTGAGGGCAGAGGTGTGGGGGAGGTTGAAAGGAAGGGGGTGAGAGAATTCACTAGAGACAGAGTGGGGAGAGAACGGGCAAGATTTACTGAACTGCTCTGTTAAGAGAAGCAGTGGGTGAGATAGGAGAGATCTGCTGTGTCATTTGTGGGTTAGCTGCCTGGCCCGGAATCAAACTCAGGCTATAAAAGTGATAGTGCTGAGACTTAACCCTAGGCTACCAAGGAAGCCCTGATTTTCATTTCTTTTATAAAATTTGTTTTCTAAATTCTTTGGTCCCCACAGTTGTACATAACTCAGGAAATAATTACATCATTATCTTTTCATCCATATTTATCCTTACTTTCTTAGTGTTCTCTGTTGATTCTGCCTGTTTAGAATAGGGATTAGATGAACGTTTTCTGTCTATGGCCTTTAAAAATGTTGAATATATATAGTTTAGAAATACTGGTTTAATTTAAATTCAACAATAATGTATAGACTCCATTCTTTCATCCTAAAGGTATCTTTTGGTCATGGATTGTGGAGACTTTTTCTTTTGTGGCCTGAAAACTAGTGACTGAGTAGGGAATCAATATACTAGTGATTAGTGGGAAATAATCCAAACCCTGTTTTCCAGCATTTGTTTTTTGTTGTATTTCCAATCAATGTTCTTTTCCTCCTATATTCTTTTTTTTTTCTTTTTCTTTTTTTTTAAATAATAAATTTTATTTTTATATTCCCCCATACAATTGAAAACCCCCCATTCTGACCCCAATCCCTCCCCTCCCAGCCCCCACCCTCCAAAAGTGTCTCTGGTTCATAGTTTTTTGTTGATTTTGATTTTCACTTTCTTATAGTTATTCATTTTCCTGGTCCCTTATTTAAGTTTTCTAGATTCCTGCTATGAGTGAGACCATCCGGTATTTTTCTTTTTCTTTTTGGCTTATTTCGCTGAGCATGATCCCTTCCAGCGCCATCCATGTTGCTGCAAATTGCATGTGTTTATCTTTTTTGAATGCTGAGTAATATTCCATGGTATATATGTACCACATCTTGATCCAGTCATCTATTTTTGGGCATTTGGGCTGTTTCCAAAGCTTAGCTATTGTAAATAGTGCTGCTATAAACATAGGGGTGCAGGTGTTCTTTGGAATTGATGTTTCTGTGTCCTTTGGGTAAATATCTAGGAGTGGAATTGCTGGATCATATGGAAGGTCTATGTTTAGTAGGTCCAGAAATCTCCACACAGCTCTCCATAGTGGTTGGACCAGTTTGCACTCCCACCAACAGTGTAGAAGAGTTCCTTTTTCTCCACAACCTCGCCACCTCCTATATTCTTCTTATCTTTCTCCAGATTCCTTTATTTTTTCATTACCCAGGACTACAAAAATCTCTCAATCTGACAGATGTCCAATTTAATGATTTAATTTATATATTATGTGTGAATACTTAAACAACAAATATAATAATAATACATTTTGGATGATAATTTTTCAGTGTTCAGACTATTTACTGATATGGAAATTGAGACTGAAATGGATTAGATCATTTGTTCATGATAGTATCAGTTAGTAAAGTAGACCTAGGATTTAGCATAATTTAATCTTATTTCAAATCTCTGCTCGTGATATAAATTTAAAAAGAACTGTGCCCCAAGTGCAGCAGATCTCTCTTGTCTTGCTCCTCTCCTGTATATTTCAATAAATCCATCCGTTCTGTTCTCTACTCTCTCTCTGGTGAATTCTCTAACCCTTGCATCTCTAGCTTACACCCAATTCTCCCCCACGACAAATTATACCTCAATAAAAAAAAGAAAAACAAAAGAACTATGCCTCAAATACTTGGGAATTGGCACGTAATTTCAAAATTATAAAATAAAGTTATTTCTCAGAAAAACTATGTCTTTGCCAGTCCTGCTTTTGTATCTCAGGTACAGATAGCCTTCTTTTACCTTATTGTACTCATATCATTAGAATTCATGTATTGGTTTTTTATTTAATTCTCTTTTAATAAAACTAGATTTTTAAATTTTTAATTAAAATAGAATATTTTAATGAAAATAGAATAGTCAGAATTAAATATCAATGAATTAGGATTATTAGGGCTAAACTTTCCTGTGATTTTAAAACTTGGCATAGAATGCAGAAAGATAGAAGTGTCTATTTTTTACCTAGTCTCTTGAGTGGCAGTACTATGATTTTGAAGTTTTAAAATATTATTATTATTATTATTATTATTATTTATTTATTTATTTTTAAAGATTTGCTCTTATTTATTTATACAAGCACTGGGCACAGTCAGAAGCCCGGGAGGGTGAGAGAATTCACCAGAGCCAGAGTGGGGAGCAGATCAGGCAGAAGGACCGAAGTACACTGCTGAGGGGAGCAGCGGGCTGCAGGAGAGGTCTCTGCGCCACGTGGGGATCCTCCTCCGGTGGCCGGGGAGCAGCTGGGGATAGAACCAGCGCTGCAGAGGCTGCGGGCAGCTTCACAACCCAGCGCTCAACCGCTGCGCCACTGGGGAGGCCCTTAAAATACTATTTTAATGCTTTACCTTTTAAGAAAAATTTCTGTTAATGTAACATGATCAACTGTTTATTAAGTAATCTGTGTATCCATGTACTTCTGCCTTATATAGTTCTGTATCTCTTCAGTCCTATGTTCTAGGTGGAATACACAGAACTTAACCAAGGAAGCCAGTTTCTATACCATATTTGCTTTGAAAGGTTACCTGAATGATTTTTATGTAAAAACAGAGAAAATAAGGAGTATTAAGAAGGGATTTTTGTATTTGATGATGAATAAGATATAACGTGATATTTGTGTTACAGAAAGATGTTTTCTACTGTTCCCCCCAATTTTTTAGAAAACACTCATCTTGTTAATATAATTTGTAATGACATGAGTTTAAATTCTTATTTGTTGGAGGGGAGGAATCCTTTTATCAAATTATTGCAAAATATAAAAAAGCTTTGTGCAAAAAGGAAATTACTCTCTGTATTCTATTTGTGAAGAATTTCCCTCTACAATATATATTAGAAAGAGAAGTCTAGAAAAGGAATGACTAGATTAAATGATTTTCTATTTGTTAGTAGAAATGGTTGAAGTTACTTATTGTTGTTTAACTTCTTTCATTTTTTAAAAATTTGTATTTACAGTAGAAAATACAGAGTTTTTACAGCAAGCCGCTTTAGAAGAATATGGTCCAGAGCTTCATGTGGCTTTGAGGAGTCGAAGAGATGAATTGCACTATTTAAGGAAACTTACTGAACTACTTTTTCCTTATATTTTGCCTCCTAAAGCAACAGACTGCAGGTATAAATAGACTGGAAAATGTCATGGCAGTATTTGCATGTTATGCCATATGTATATTGCTATTCTTGATCGTAATAAGAGTACACTAAACTTTGAGGTAAGCCTATGATATGAATAATTTTTCACTTAAGATATGTAATTTGTGAGGTCCTAAAATGCTATTTTAGGTGTACTGATTTATTTTTTTTTGTTAGGTGTTTTGTTTAGAATTTTTTCTTAGAATTGATCTTAGGAAATCACAGATAAATATGAATAAAAATAATTTTCTTATTTGAGATCATTATACTTGTTACTTGCTTACTGTTTGTCTTTCTTTTTTTTAAGATTTATTTATTTATATAAGAACTGGGGTACAGGCCAGAGGCGCAGGAGAGGATTCACCAGAGAGAGAGTGGGGAAAAGAACAGGCAGACTGACAGAAAAAACTGCTGAGGAGAGCAGCGGGCAAGACAGGAGAGGTCTGCTGCACCATGTGGGTATCTCCCCTGCTGGCCAGGAATTGAACCGGCACTGCAAAAGCTGCGTACAGCTTCACAGCGCTGTGCTCAACCCGCTGCGCCACTAGGGAGACCCGCTTACTGTCTCTTTTGAGAATTATATGTTATTACTCATCGGCAGAAACACTTTGAACCAACTATAAGACAAGTTTGACTTTTAAACTGTCTGACTGGGAAGAATAATTTAGTCCTTCTACTCTTTCCTACCTGCGCTGGCAGTAGCATGCTTAGCTTATTCCATAAGGTCACCTCATTACTCTTACCCTAGTACTTCTCAGCAGAGAAACCGTTGCTTGTTTTTAGTGATATACTTTGAATATTGCCTTGACATTTTAATTTTTATAACTGTTAGTATTTTATTTTATGTATTTAATTATATTTACTAAAATAATTATACTATTAAACATTTTAGTTTTAAACATTAATTTAAAAGTATGTTGAATATTTTAAATACTGCAAGGCAGGAAGTATGTTCTAGTGTTTTCCCTAAGTCTCTCTTGCAAAAGAAATGTGTTTTTTTCTGTTAAGTAATGTTCTTTTGTAGTCAATTGTGGACTCCATGTGTGGTCTGTGAACGAGAAACATAAGCATCACTAGGGAGTTTGTTAGAAGTAGAGAATCTCAGGGTATGCCCTAGACCTACTGAATTATGGTCTGCATTTTAACAAGATCCCTAGTTAAGAACGGATGTAAATCACTAAACATTCACAGTTATTGTTTCTTTTTCAGATCCCTGACCTTACTTTTAAGAGAAATCCTTTCTGGATCGGTGTTCCTTCCTTCTTTGGATTTCCTGGCTGATCCAGTAAGATTAAACAAACTTCTTTTTATTTAATTGTGGTAAAATACATGCCAAATTTACCCTTTTAAAAATAAAATTTGCCCTCTTAAAAATTTTTACATGTACAGTTCAGTAGTAGTAAGTACATTCATATTATTATGCGATAGTTACCACTACCCATCTCCAGAACTTTCATCTTACAAAACTGAAACTGTGTACCTATAAAACAATAATTCTCCATTCCTCCTTCCTCATAATCCTTGGCAACCACCAGGGTTTGGTGTTTTCAAGGTTCATCAGTGTTGCAGCATATGTCAATATTTCCTTCATTAAGACTGAATAATATTCCACTGTAGTTGTATACTACATGTTTCTTACACATCAATACATTGATGAATACTTGAGTAGCTTTTACTTTGGAGCTAGTAAAATTTTGAAGAAAGGGATTAATTCATAAACATTTTGTGTACCAAAGTCATATTAACTTTTATTTTCTCATTTTTACTAAAGATAAGACCCTTCATTGTGGATTTTTTAAAAGTCCCTCTGTATTACATACATGCAGATGCTTTACTGTTGCATTTTTCCAGAAACTTTTGTGATATGATAAAAAGCTTTGAGAATTCTAATAGAATACAGTTATGGAGTTATTTTGATCATTGTTTGTTATTTTCCATTAGGATACTGTGAATCATTTACTTCTCATCTTCATGGATAAAAGTCCAGTTGAGTATTGAACATACTAGAAAACACTTCAGATTGCATTGAATTTTGATTCATATCTGTCAAATAAAATTACAATTTTATTAAATTAATTCTCTTTCTTCAAAGCCTGAAAAAGCAACTGAACCACCTTCCCCTTTGGTTCCATTCTTGCAGAAATTTGCAGAACCCAGAAATAAAAAGCCATCTGTAAGTATTCCAGCAACAGCTTATATTACTTTTTTTTTTTAAGATTTATTTATTTATGCATACAAGAGCTGAGGTACAGGCCAGAGATGCGGAGGGGGGTGAGAGGATTCACCAGAGATAGAGCGGGAAACAGGCAGATCTACTGAAATACACTGCTGAAGGGAGCAGCGGGTGAGATAGGAGAGGTCTGCTTCGCCATGTGGGTTGCTCCCTGACTGGTCGGGGATTGAACTCGTGCTGCAGAGGCTGCAGATTGCTTCATAGTGCAGTGCTTAATCCCTTGCGCCACCAGGGAGGCCTGGCTTATATTACTTTTGATATAAATGATATTGTGACATATTTTTAGAGTCTTAACTTACTCTTCTCCTATATTATAATCAGGTGCTGAAGTTAGAATTGAAGCAAATCAGGGAGCAACAAGATCTCTTATTTCGTTTTATGAACTTTTTGAAACAAGAAGGAGCGGTGCATGTGTTGCAAATTTGTCTGACTGTGGGTGAGACTTACCTGTGTACTTTACCAGAATCATTTAAAAATGTTTAATGTATTTGAATAGTTAGATCAGATGCAATGTTGTAGTTGTCATCTATCCATGTTCTGAAAGCACCTATAAATTTCCTCTCAAGTGTCCACTCCTTTTCATATTGGGACATAATCTATAACTGACTTCAGTAAAATCCTATTAGCAGAAAAGAAGCACTAAAAGTTCTTTATGATGGAAATGTATTAAAGACCCAGTTGTTAGCCCATATTAATAGTACTCTATCATAGTTTTTGCGAATGATTATTTTTATTAAATCCACTGTAAAAATATTTTAGTTTGACTGTAAAAGCTCTATAACAACTTGCACAATTGGATTTTATGAGAAACTTTGTGGACAAGCTGTGAAAAGATTCATTTTTTTAAATGCAAATAATGTCTTTTTAAATACCACTTTTTAAAAATTGAGATATAAGTTATATGGTGAAACTTACAAAACTTAAATGTACAGTTTGATAAATTTTGACAAATGTGTACATTTCTTTCATCTCAGAAAGTTCCTCTAGGGTTCTTTCCAAATGATCATCCCTGCTTCCACTCATGCCAAAGTAATCACCGATCTTACTTCTCTAACCACAGATTAGTTTTGCTGTATGTTTTCCTTATGTAAATAGAATCACATAGTATGTATTCATTTGTGCCTTCCTTCATTCATTCAGTATAATGCTTTTTTGTGAATTGATCCCTGTTATTGTATGGATCAGTAGTTTGCTCTTTGCTTAGTAGTAGTCTTTGGCACGAATATGTTAAAATTATCTCTTCTTGTGAATGGATAGCCGCAGTGCTTCCATTTTTGAGCTATTATAAATAAAGCTTCTGTGAACATTTTTGTACAGGGCTCTTTTTTGGGCATATAAATAATAACTGGAAGTAGAATTGCCCAGTCATAATGTGTGTGTGTGTGTGTGTATATTTAGTTTTATAAGAAACTGCCAAATTGTTTTCCCAAGTAGTTGTGCTGTTTTACTCCTAATTATGTGTGCGGGTTCTAGTTGCTCCACATCTTAACCAGAACTCTTGGCAGTGTTTATCTTTTTATTTATTTTAAGATTTATTTTTATCTATGCATACAAGAACTGGGGTATAAGCCAGAGGTGTGGGTGGGGGTGGTGGTGAAAGGATTCACCAGAGATAGAGCAGGGAGCAGAACAGGCACATCTACTGAAATACACTGTTGAGGGGAGCAGCGGGCGAGACAGGAGAGTTCTGCTGTGCCATGTGGGTAGCTCCCTGGCCAGGGATTAAACTCATGCTGCAGTGGCAGGCAATAGCTTGATAGTGCTGAGACTTAACCCCTGTGCCCCCTGGGAGGTCCCCCTGTTTATCTTTTTAACTTAAGCAATTTTAGTGATATCTGGTTTTTTAATTTACTTTTCTCTGATGATGAATGGTATTGAATACTTTTTCAAATATGTAAGTATTTTATTCCATTTTATCTTCTCTGTTTACTTTATGTTTCTCTTTTTCTTCTTTTTAAAAGTGGTTGGTCAGAAATCGCTTATACTGTGCACCTTTTACTTATAATAGTGTTCAGTTAAAAATATTTTAACTGATTGCTCCTGCTTTAAGAACAATCTAAGTATACTTCAAATTATCCCCTATTGCCTCTTGTGCTTTTTATCATATGTTTTAACTCTGTGTAGGCTATAAACCCCACAGTACATTGTTATTTCTTCTTTAAATGGAACACATACTTTGTGTGCCAGTTTTAGTTATTGGCATATTTACATTTCTATACCTCTTTATTCCTTTCTGCAGAACCCTTCTATTGAAAGAAATCCTGTCCACATTTCTTATCTTCTGGATATGTTTTCTTGGCTTTTGTCTGCCTGGAAAAGATGTTTATTTTGTCTTCATTTTTTAAGGATATTTTTTACTGCATATAGAATTTTCCCTACCTAGAATTTTAGGTCGACAGTTTCTTCTTTCAGCTATTTGAAGGCATTTTTCTGCTATCCTTTGGACAATGCCATTGTTTCTCATGAGAAATTAGCTTCCATTCATATTTGTTCTCCTGTGTATATAATACATCACTTTTATTCCTAGCTGGTTTTACAATTTTATCTCTTTGTCTATTAGCAGTTTGACTGTAATATACACTTTTATTTGATTTGGAATTTTCTAAGATTCTCTGATACATAGGTTGGTGTCTTTTATCATTTTTGAAAATTCTTGGGTGTTCTCTCTTCAAATATTCTGCCTCCTTTTCTCTGTCATTTCCTTTTGAGACTCCAGTTGTATAAATTTGCTGTCATCTTACAGATCTTATATATTCTGTTTCTTTTTTTTTTATTCCTTTTCTCTCTGTGCTTCAGTTTGGATAATTAATAATTCAGGGGTAAACTCCATACTAACCCTCTTGTAATAAAAACAGGGCATGCAATATTTTCATTATCCTGTATTACCATTTGTCATTTTAGAAAAAAAGATTTGTTTATTCAGAATCTCAGTTTCATCTATCACTAGTCTGTATTCTCCATGATGGAAGGAAATATTGTTTAAAAACATTAGCTGGAACTAAAGAATGTCTTAGTTCTCATTGCTACTTAGAATCAGATTTCAAAATCAAAGATCCTTGGTATAAATTAATTTAATATGTTCTTTAAAGAAAATTTTAAAAATGTGTCTACTGTTTCAAATTTTAGAATATTTGTATTGCTATGCAAATATTTATATACTTTTTATTGGTATATAAAGCATGTGGTTGTTTCTCTTTGATTTGAAGTTATTTTACTTCCAATTAAATCTTTTAAGAATGCTTACAATGAGATTTTTTTTTATAATTGCTGCTTTTAATTTTGATTATAATTAGACTGAGCACAGGAAGTTCTCATGAATAGTTTTATATTAAAATAATTCATTTTCTCTTACTCTTTCATGACTTGCCAGAGGAATTCAATGATAGAATTTTGCGACCAGAATTATCAAATGATGAAATGTTGTCTCTTCATGAGGAGTTGCAGAAGATATATAAAACTTATTGTTTGGATGAAAGTATTGACAAAATTCGATTTGATCCCTTCATTGTAGAAGAGATTAAGAAAAGTAAGTCAAATATGAGAATGAATGCTATAGATCTTTCAAAATTTTCAGTTGTATCTCTTATTTGTTATTGCAGTAGCTGTTTGAGCTACATAGGCAGCCGTTATTCTGTTTTACTAAGTAGATGAAAGTTTTGAGGAAGACATGTATTCATAATTCATATAACTAATACTTGCCTGGTTGAAACTTGGTTGTTATTATTTATCCTTATGCGTTTTCTGTACCTTACAGTGGAGTTTCTATAAAACATAATTTTAGGATTAATTGTAGGACTTTGGATTGCTCTTTCATTGTCATGAATTTTAAACCATATATAATGTATTTATGCTTTTCATAAATTTCTAAAATGTAATTTTTTGAAATAGTTGCTGAAGGACCTTATATAGATGTTGTGAAACTTCAAACTATGAGATGTCTTTTTGAAGCATATGAGCATGTACTTTCTCTCTTGGAGAATGTATTTACCCCTATGTTCTGCCACAGTGATGAGGTATGTCAAAATATTAATTTTGTTTGTAGATTTTGCTTTAAAATTTAATAGTGATTTTGTTGTTGTTTGATGAATGATTCAATAATTAACAGAAAGATAGAACATGAATTAAGAAAGTGAATACTTGTTTTTGCTATATAATTTAAGATTAGAAGTTAATTTTAAAACAATTCTCAATACCAAAACAACATTAGTGTATATGTGAAAACAACATTAGTGTATATGTGACTAGTTATATCGTGACCAAATTGGTTATCCTACTTGCCATATGCTTGAGTGGCTTTATAGTACTGATACAGAAACTCCATACTTCTGTATATTCCTCGTTTACAGAGCAGTGGAAATAAATCTCCTCAGCATCTCCATTTGCAATATTTTAACCCTTACTTTACTTGACTATGGTTTTATTCACTGGATTTAAATAATATTTTCTTTAAGCTGAAAAGAACTAAGGTAGAGTAATACATTTCACTATCAAATTTTAGTTTAATAAATCATAATTATTTTTGAAGTATTTCAGACAACTTTTAAGAGGTGCAGAATCACCAACACGCAATTCAAAATTCAACAGGTAGGTGTATTCAATCATGTGTATGTTTTATTTTTGTATTTTGTAGTTATCATTCTGTGCTGGCATCATTGTCTAATTATTTGTGATTTTTCTCTGAGTATGTGGTTCATTGCTACATTAATAAACAAGATATTCTTATTAATTGTAGACATGTACTACATATAACCCAAAAACGTCTGATGTTCATATAGAAAAGATATATACATATAGAAAAAGATATATACCATTGTCTTATTAATCTCATAATTAATGCATATTAGACCTTGATCACCTCTTTATTGGAGACTATAGGCTGCATGCATAAATGATATCCCCAAATAACTCAGTTTTAGACAGTAGTTTTTTTGTTTTTGTTTTTGTTTTTTAACCCCCAGAGAGTACTCATTCTAGTGTTTAATGGTTACAAAAGTAGAGAACTTTTCTCCCTTTTCTTTCTGACTCTGGAAATATCGGTGTGCAGTTAAATGACCTAAAGAAAGTTAACAGAAGTAGGATATTGAGCTTAAAGCTCCTCTTGGATAGGACCCTTTCAAAGGAAGCAGTCTGCTGAGTGGCTAAATGTAAGGCAGGATCATAATTTCTTTGCCATTTTGCGAACAACTTGTTTTCAACACATTAATATGTGGATTCTTCTTTTTCTGGGTAATAATTATTGTCTTTTTAAAGTATGTTTTTCTGTATTTTGACCTGACTTTAATAGTAACTGTCAGTCTTGTCAGCACTTTGCTTCTGTGATACTTCATGACCATTTAACTATATAGGATAAGTAAAGATTTCTTAACATCCTTTCACTGAAAATTTGGAGTGGCTTTGCTGATTTGCAGCTAAATAACTTAAAAAATATAAAATTTCATAGATTTTATCTACATTGTAAAAGTATTAAAATGTATTAAAATTTTATCTACATTTTAAAAGTAGAATTTTAATGCATATTAATGTTCTGTTTCATTGCATACTGAAAGCATAACTTAAAAAATACTTTGGCATCTTTTAGCTTAAATCATACTTTATTTTTTCTTTGTTTAGAGAAGAAGTTTATTCAGGAGAAAAGGGACAGAAATCTAAATCATACTTTAAAAAATATCGTAGCTTAAATCATACTTTTAAAACATACTGAAAGTAGGGGCCTCCCTGGTGGCACAAGGGGTTAAGTACCGCACTATGAAGCAATCCACAGCCTCTGCAGCATGAGTTCGATCCCTGGCCAGCCAGAGAGAAACCCACATGGCGAAGCAGACCTATCCTGTTTTTGCCTGCTACTCCCCTCAGCAGTGTATTTCAGTCAGTCTGCCTGTTCTGTTCCCCACTCTGTCTCTAGTGAATCCTCTCACCCCCTGCATCTCTGGCCTATACCCAGTTCTTGTATGCATAAATAAATAAATCTGTAAAAAAATATTTGAAATAAAAATGTGTGAAACATGTATGTTGGAAATGTTGAAAAATACAAGTTTGTTTTTTGTGTTTTGGTGACCTAACTTCTACAGACTTTTCACTATATCAAACAAATTATATACCTAAATGAGGACAAAAAATGCAGTTATTTCCCAACATACTGATTTTTTCAGAACTTTAAAAAATGAACTAGAATTTGTTTCTCCCAAACCAGTTAGCCATTGTGCTTTCTCTTACCTTCATCTTGTTAGTCATAAAAATTTCTTCCCTTTGCAAAGATAAATACTATCTATTTGTGTAACTTTTCAATTTTTGGAATTTTGTTTTGTGTTCTAAAGTGTTTAATTCTGGGCTTTCTCTCCCTCCCTTTTTAATATAATTTCATACATCTGTTATTGCAGAGGTAGCCTAAGTTTGGATGATTTTCGGTAAGTCTTGAGAGAGCATGTGCTTCTTTTCAGCATTCATTATCTGTTTAAGTCTACAAAGTACACCCAATACAAACTAAATACAACTAAAAGGAAAAAAATGAAGCACTCTGCTTTTATTGCTTTTATATCAGCCATTAGGAATATTAAAAAAAATTAACCTCCACTTTGATTTTAGATATTTCCTTTTTGAAATGGCATCACAAAATTAAAATGTCAGTATAAAATTAAAATGATAATGTCAATGTCTGATTTTTCATGGTTATTGACTCTTGTTATGACTTTGCTAAATTACTTTTAAAATTGTGTTTAAAGACCTATTTTTTTAAGTAAAGAAGTATGATATTCTGTATCTCTGGATGTAATTACTAGATATTTTTAAAATGTCATTTTTAAAAGCTCAATTGTTTTGTAATCCCTATAAATTCTCAAGACTAAACTAACCTATCTAGAGTCTAAGACTTTAACAATATTTTGTCAACATTTTCATATTGATTTTAGAAACATTTCTTCTATCAGAGTTGTGTTTACAATTCTGGATTTTTAAGAAGCACTAATTGCATGCTTATTTAAATAAAATAATAATTTAGTTCAAGTCTTCTTTCTGCTCTTATTATTATTAGACTTTTCCCAGTTTTAAAATGAATTTGATTTGCTCCTCAGATGTATAAAATATTAATACACATGTCACTGTATACCTGGTATATTTGAAACTTCATTTTACTTAATAGTTATTACATTATTTCAATAAATAACTAAATTTTGCTTGTAGAATAATAGCTATCCATTAAATTAAACATTCAAAACAAATTGACAACAGTAATTTTTACTTGGGTATCTATTATAATAACACTATTACATAGTAAGCATGAGTTTTAAATTGGATAAAAGTTATGTTTTTATTAGCTGAAAATGGGACAGTAAACAATAATGGGATAAAATTTTGCTGTTTTTTGATTTTTTGTTGTTTTCCAGATATTTCTGCTTTTATAAATTTACTTTCGAAAAAATTTTATAACCCGCATTTAATATATGGCAGATCAGGCTGCTTCTGAGGGCTGCGTTTGCTTTTATCTTTATACTCATTGCTAACCCTTCCTTTGGTATTTTTTTTCCTTTTACTATTTTTCCCCCACCACTATCCCTTATTCCCGCTTGACCCTCCCTCCCTTCCTTCTCCCTCTTAAGGTCTGAAATCTTACTTAGCTTATTAGTGTCTGCTAGTTTTTATAAGTATTCTGCTTTGTTGAATCATCTGCTCTGCAAATGTCCAATGTATGTCTTTGTCATTCTGACTTGCTTTACTACACATAATTGCTTAAACTCCTCTCATTTTACTTTTTTTTTATAATTACACTGAAGTTAAGTAAGTTGTATTTTATACTTTGTATCTTTTTTATTTATGTGATTGTAAAGTTGAATTTTGCATAAATATCAGTCATAGAGGACAGAATTCTTTTTGTTTTCTGTTCTAAAAGTGAAAACTGAGAAGTTTCATATTTTCTTCTGTAACACTTTCATTTTAGCAGTACAGTTCTAACTGGATATTCTGTACTGAACACTGTTCTTAAATATTTTCTGTTATGTATGGCAGCCTCCACTAGGGGGCTCTCATCTTCTGAACATTTCAGGTTAGCTAATGTTTTAAAGTTTGTAAAAGCTTCAAATGTGTATTAATTAATGTTGTCCAATTTGTTCATCCCTTTAATTTAAATGCTCTGTCACTTTTAGCTTCGGAGATGTTGAGACTTAATCTATGACTGAGAGCTCCAAACGGTTAACTGTATCTTTAGTTTACCCTTTTCACAACTATTTTTTCTTTATTAATTATCAGTAAGTTAGACTGTTGTGATAATTTATTGTGTAATTGATACACTTTTACTTAATATTTAGGAGCACACAGAAAAGAGGAGAATCATTTGGAATCAGCAGAATAGGTAGCAAAATTAAAGGAGTATTTAAGAGCACTACAATGGAGGGAGCTATGTTGCCTAATTATGGTTTAACTGAAGGTGAAGATGACTTTGTAAGTAAAAATCCTTTAATTAAATGTATAACCCTAAACTTACTATGGCATAAAAACCCGGATATGCTCACTTGTTCTTTTCCCTCTCCATCTTACTTTAGACTTCCTTGATTTCTCCGTTCTTTCATTAGTATCATTTCATCGTGGTACTTACATAATTTTTACAATTCTAGAGCATTAGTCATTACTTACTAAGGAAGAATGGTTTCTATTAAAGTGAGTTACTTCTAGTAGTCAAGCAATTTGCTACCTTTTGCTTAAGCTTTTACTTCATAACATCAGGATGTTGGCTCTTTCCAACCATAGGACCCAGGCACATGGATTTTTTTTTTAATAGGTGTCCTAACCCTCTTGCCACGGAAATTGTGATCTGTAGATCAGCAGCACCTGGGAGCATGCTATAAATATAGAATCTCAGTTACTTGCATTTTAAAAAGCTCCACAGTTGATTTATATGCACATTACACCTTCCATGCTATTTTATTTCTCTGTAACTTTGCATATGCTGTTCTGTTTGAAATGGCCATCCTTCAATGACGTAGAAAATTCATACTTTCCCAGTTCAGCTGCTCTTCATAAACTCTGACCTGTGTCTTCAAGTAAATCTAAGCATTCCCTTCTTTGTGCCTCCCTTAGGTCATATGGTAAAGCAGAGTACCACAGATGCTTGAAAGTATATGTTTTATCATTTCTGCTCTGTAAATTAGTGAATTCCATAAAGGCAGATAGTGTCTTGTTTGTCCTTTTCATTTATTAAGCAAATCTTCATTGGCAGAGAGTCTGCATCCTGATTTTGCCTTTTAATGCCTCAAAGCACTGGGGATAAAAAGATAATTAAGACATAGACTTTTGGCTTGAAGAAATTTACTGACTTGGGTATGAAAGGAATGAATAGTAGCAGTTGGATTGGGAGAAGGAAGTGGGGAAAGGAGTAAATAAATCCATTTCCTCTTCATCCCTTTATTTCAACTTTGTCTCACCACAAACTGATGAGTTTGTTAAGGAGATTCTGATTTCTTCATAGTAGTTTAAATAGAAAAAATATTAAGACTTTTTCCTTTTTAGATCTAAATATAGCATTCTCCCCCCCCCCTATAGCTTGTTTTACCATATAGTGTGGCTTATTTTAAACACTTGAAATTCTAGAAGCGAAGAAATGAAAAACAATCTCAATTTTATAGAGGTAGTTTTCCCTTTTAGGCCTTCTTTCCAACTTTATATTTTTGAATGCTGTAGTGAATATGTTTATGTCTGTGCCTTTTTCACAGTTAAAATTTTTTTATTTGCAATAAATACTTACATTAGAATAAATTCCCAGAAGCTGGAATTGTTTTATGACTTCTTATAAATAAGTATTGCCACAACACTTTCCAGAAGGGTTTTACTTGATGTACTTTGTAATCAGTAATATAGCACAGGTCCAATGTGTTTGTTTAGTCTCCATCAGTGGCTGTTGTCATCTGTAAAATTTTACATTCCTAAATGAAAAGTATATAATTTTTGTTTCTTATTACCAGAGTTAAATTTTTTTATATTTGTGATTTCTAGCATCTTTTTCAAAATCTCTGAAGTGTCTATTTGTTTTTATATATAGGTGATATAAAACTTGTAGTTGATGCTAGTAACATAAATTTTAATTTTTTGTCTTTAGTTTTTCAGTAGAAAATTCAATGTCACCTAATTTCAAAATACGAAATTTATAGAATTTATATGAGCATGACACTTTGGAGTTGTATCTCTTTTGCTATAGGTCTAAAGGTTCTGGATGTATAATAGTGAAGTTACGTTGATAATTATTTTCCAGATTGAAGAAGGTATTGTTGTAATGGAGGATGATTCACCAGTGGAAGCTGTGAGCACACCTACTACTCCCCGAAACCTTGCTGCATGGAAAATTAGTATTCCATATGTAGACTTTTTTGAAGATTCCTCATCTGAAAGGAAGGAGAAAAAGGAGAGAATACCTGTGTTTTGTATTGATGTTGAAAGAAATGATAGAAGAGCAGGTAGGAAGCTTTATGAATACCTTTTTTAAAAGATGCCCACTGTCTTTACCAGAAGTGATAAACATTTTGCCATTTCTAACTATTGAGTGTCACTGCAATATAAAACAAGTGTCCAGAGCAGAATATTGAATGAAAACTTAGGATTTTCTTGGTTATCTCTGTTACCAGTCACCTAATTTGTTGAATCAATACTTACTGAGTAGATACCTGCAAGATAACTGACAACCCACCAAGACATTTTATATCATGTTTTTTAAATGGTTTTGTTGCCATCATTATTAGGCATTAAATTTAGTTTTGACTACTATTAATGCACTTTATCAAGGATTGTGCTAATTTTTTTCAAGATTTATTTTTATTTATGCATATGAAAATTGGGGTATAGGTCAAAGGTACCAGATGGTGAGAGGATTCACCAGAGACAGAGTGGGGAGCAGAACAGGCAGATCTACTGGAAATACACTGCTGAGGGGAGCAGTGGGCGAGACAGGAGAGATCTGCTGCTCCATGTGGGTTAGTTCCCTGCTGGGGGATCGAACTCATGCTGCAGTGGCTGGAGATAACTGATAGTGCTGAGACTTAACCCCTTGTGCTACCAGGGAGTCCTGTATTGTACTAATTTAAGACTGCATTTCTCTTCTTCCATTGTTGTGATAGAACTGATAAAAATAACACAACTTAACAAATTTTCTTTGTTTTCCTATCTTTTTTCTTTTGGTTGTTTCAGATGTGAACTGTTAGAGGGAGTGGAGGTAAAAAGCATCCTTAGTGGGATGGATAAATAGTTATCAACTTGGGTTTTGTCTAATAGGTGGCACAGTTGGCGTAAGCAAAAGCACATCAAAGTTGTGCACATTTTGGGAATGATCAGCAGAAAAATAGAGCTGGATTCAGGAAGAGGAAACTATCTGT
The DNA here is from genome assembly GCF_014898055.3 of Talpa occidentalis. NCBI lineage: Eukaryota > Metazoa > Chordata > Mammalia > Eulipotyphla > Talpidae > Talpa > Talpa occidentalis. The sequence goes on along the minus strand of NW_023602073.1, from coordinate 93,216,254 downwards.
GAGGAAAGAAAGGGGTAAAGTTGTGTCAGAAAATGGTTTTGAAGGAAGATAGTGTGAAAATCAGCTAATAATTCTCCTTATTCATTTTTCAAAAAGTATTTGCATTTCATTTTTTCTCAGAAACATTCTATTTTAAGAACATAAAGCCTATGAAAAGTGGTCAGAGTAGTTAGGTATGATTTTTTTCTGATTGTAAAGTTTAAGGGAGCATCTTGGTCTATGTAGTACAGAATGAATGTTGATTTTGCTGTAGTTGCTATTAGTTCACTCTAGTTGCTGTTCTATCTCAGTATTGTAATGGGTGTATAAACCATTGTTGGTTGTCTGACTTAAGTTTCAGATAGTTTTGTTTTCATCTTTTGTCTGCCATATCTACTGAATGGTACTTTAGGTGTTGGAAAGAGTGAAAACAAAGAACTTAGTTTCTGAGTTCAGCGTCCAGTGCCTAAAATCTGACTCTTCCTACATTGTTCATTTGGTTTGTCTGGAAATTATTTAAATTTTTTGATTCCTTAGATGTAAATATAAATGAATTTATATGAACATGTAGTATCCTTCATCTCCTTTTGAAAAAACTGTATGATACATATTTTTAAATATATTGGGAATATACTTTTATTTTTTGCATTTTGGACAACTATCTTTAAGTTTCGTGCTGTATTTTTAAATTTTTGACTCGACAATTTAGCCATAAAATAAAAACTAAAAAGTCTTAAAAACTTGTACTCTAAAGATGTTTTCATCCATAATGCCGCAGACTTTCATTGTTAGTATTATGTCTTAGGAAAGTGATGTCTATGAGGTGGAGGGTAACAGTCTATCATTTATTAACTTGATTTTACTTGTATAGAAACTAGCACTTTCAGGATTTTAAAAACCAAAACTAAATATAATAAGATCTCTTAAAAGCATTGGTGGAAAGAAAAATAGGATTTGCTTTATAGGTTGTGACTGTAACTGGTTGATTTTTTTCTTAGTAGGTGTTGCTTTGGGATTGTGGTTTTAGTTGAGTTGGTCCAGTGTACTTCCAATTTATGCTGGAATGGTCTGAAACACTAATAATTGCACTAACATTTACTCTATGAGTTCTACATTGTACAAAAGTGCTTTATGTGCATCATTTTATGTAATAGGTATAATTGTTCTACGTCTAAGCAAACTATTTTACACTGAGGTTTTTTTTTTTTAAAGATTTATTTATTTATGCATACAAGAACTGGGGTACAAGCCAGAGCTGTGGGGGAGTTAAGAGGATTCACCAGAGACAGAGTGGGGAACAGAACAGGCAGATTGAAGTACACTGCTGAGGGGAGCAGCCTGTAAGTCAGGAGAGGTCTGCTGCACCATGTGGGTTGCTCCCTAGCTGGGGATTGAACTCATGCTGGCAGTGGCTGAGGACTTCATAGGTTGCGTCTTACCCCTTTGTGCCACCTGGGAGGCCCCTGAGGTTATTTTTCAAGGTCATATATATGTATAGTAAGTTGGGGGTACTGGGATTGGAACAGGAAGCTTGACCTAAGTTATTTTATTTTTTTAAAGATTTATTTATTTATTTATAGAAGCACTGGGCACAGTCAGAAGCACGGGAGGGTGAGAGAATTCACCAGAGCCAGAGCAGGGAGCAGAGCAGGCAGAAGGACCGAAGTACACTGCCGAGGGGAACAGCGGGCAGCAGGAGAGGTCTGCGCACCATGTGGGACCCTCCTCTGGTGGCCGGGGAGCAGAGGGGAATCGAACCGGCGCTGCAGAGGCCACGGGCAGCTTCGCAACCCAGCGCTCAACCGCTGTGCCACCGGGGAGGCCCCCTGATTTATTCTTTAAAGCATTACTTCATACTATTCAATTTGGTAGTCACTTAGCCACATGTGGCCATTAAAATTAAGTTATATTGAGTTTCATTTCCTTAGACTACCTACATTTCACATGATTGATAGTCATGTATGGCTTATAGCTACTGTATTAGTGCAGATAATACAGAACATTTTCATAATTGCAAAAAATTTCATTGGACAGCACTGTTTTATATTGTAATAGCTCTGGAAAATTGGTAAATATTTATTATTGAGACTAAAAATTGACAACAAATCTTTATGAAATAAATAATTTTCACTACATTTTAAAAATTAGCATAATTGCATAATTTTTTTAAGTTCTGTGATTCTGTTGTAGAAAAAATTTATACTTCATAAGTAGGTGAACTTTATTAATCTTTACTATTTAATTAAAAATTAGAATATGTTAATGTAATGGGAAAATACTACATTGTTAGACTGGAATAATTTCTGTATTTGTATATTTAATGTTTTAAATATTGCATCCTTTAGGTAATAGTTTGTGAAATTATTTATTACTCAGTATGTATTCATCCAATTTACAGTTGGGCATGAGCCTGAACATTGGTCTGTCTATAGAAGATACCTTGAATTCTATGTACTTGAATCAAAGCTAACAGAATTTCATGGTATGTTGTCTTTTTTCTATAAAACATTATATATCAGATTTAACTGACATGAAAAGCTGTTGAATCAAGATAAAGTTTTAAAGTTGTTTTACCAAAGAACTAATTGACTTATATGAATACTCATTGACAATAGGAGCGCACTTATTTCTGCTTATTTTATACTTTTGAGGCTTTTATAGTGCACATTTATTGCTTTTTAAATACTAATTTTATCTTGATGTGGCAGAGAATTTAAACCAGACATTTCAGAGTTGCTCTGTTCTTTTGCCCACATCTTCCATGGCAGATGTTATGATTTAGTGCTTAGTCTTGGATACAGAAACAAAACTTGTAGCTGAATGTTTCTGTTGAGGGTAATTAGAAAACAAGAATTTTCTTTTAGTTTTTCCTTACTTCTCACTCTCTTTCATCTGTGTCTATTTTAGTTAGTATCAGGGTTATAGTTAAGAAGTATTTCCAGTCATCTTCTAAAATTAGTGAGTTTGATTTTTGTGGTCTTTTTAAAAAAAAAAAAAATTATTTATTTATACAAGAGCTGGGGTACAGGCCAGAGGCGTGGGAGGGTGAGAGGACTCACGAGAGACAGAGTGGGGAGGAAAACAGGCAGATGGACCGAAAGCACTGCTCTCCCAGACGGAGAGTACATAGAGCACTGCTGAGGGGAGCCATGTGGGCATCCGGGCAGTCAGAAATCGAACCCATGCTGCAGAGGCTGTGGGCAGCTTCACAGCACTGCACTCAACCCGCTGTGCCACTGGGGAGGCCCCTGATTTTTGTGGTCTTTTAATCATTTTATTTTAAAAAAGTTCTGCAGAGTAGCCCTTCATCCAAATAGAGGTTGGTTCTGAGCTAAGTACAGGGAATGTTGTTTAACCTGCTGTAAAAGCAAAGCCCAGGATAAGGAGATTATTATAAGAAGATAAAGAATACAAGGTGCATTGTTTGCCTAGATTTTTGAGTTTGTGTTTGTCTTTAAATGATACTGTCTTTGCCTTTGCCAATCTGGTACATTGCTCTCTTTACCTTGTTCTTTCTTTGACAACTTTTCCTTTTGACTTAGTGTTGTGAGAATATAATTTTTCTCCATACTTTAAAATCCTGCATCAACCAAAATTGGTTGGCTTTCCAATAATTTTTTTCCTTTAGGTACTAAAATTTCTCAAATTGTCAGCCCCATCTGAGAAAGCATGTCCATGGTTTTTAAATTTTGTTTTAAAATTTACATAGCGTTAGCAAAATGGTATCTCTTTTTTCTGTGAGGGAGTAGATATCTCTTTAGTAATAAATTTGGTTTAGTAGAATTTCACCAACTTCTAAATAATCTCATGATCCATTTTTGAAGCTCTTTTACTCTAGTATAGAAGGTAAAAATGTATCAGTGAAGAGTGGTTATTGAGTCAAAGTGGTATTTTGCATGTCTATAGACTCAAGTTCTTTGGTCTGGACTTCTGACTAGCAACTCTGTGATTTTTGGCACAGTTCTCTAAAGGTTAATGCCATATCTCTACAAGGCAGCATTATGAATATGAATTTGCCATAATAAAGTATAAGCTAAGTTTTTAAAATAATGGGAGAACATAATAATAAGTTTCATATATATTCATTTCAGGCACATTTCCTGATGCCCAGCTTCCTTCCAAGAGGATCATTGGCCCTAAAAATTATGAATTCTTAAAGTCAAAGAGAGAAGAGTTTCAGGAATATCTTCAGGTATATCACTGTTAATTTAAAACATTGCTAATCATAACATTCTCTAATTTTAATTTTCTCTTGTACATATTTACTACTTTATTTTACAAATATTGTGTGTATATTAACGTTTATTTTCATGTGGAAATAAATTATTGTCAAGAGCATACTACTGAATTATTAGGGAGAAGAAAGTCTTGTTTTGGGTTTAGTTGGCTTAACTTGCACATTGAAAGCAATATGGGAAGTTAAAGGAAGCAAGAAAAAAACCTCTTGGTGTGAAAGATAAAGGCAATCTAAGACTGCTGGATAGGTTTTGCTGTTTTCGTCTTATTTTTTGTTTTATTTTATTTAAAAACATTTAAAAATATTTATTTATTTATGCATACAAGAACTGGGGTACAGGTCAGAGTTGTGGGGAAGAGGGTGGTAAGAGGATTCACCAGAGACAGAGTGGGAACAGAACAGGCAGACTGACTGAAATACACTGCTGAGGGGAGCAGCGGGTGAGACAGGAGAGGTCTGCTATGCCATGTGGGTCACTTCCCTGGCTGGGGTTTTAACTCATGCTGCAGAGGCTGCAGATAACTTCACAGTGCTGTGCTTAACCCCTTGCGCCACCAGGAGGCCCTTGTTTTATATATATATATATATATATATATATATATATATATATATATATTTTTTTTTTTTTTTTTTTTTTTTTTTTCCCCTGAACATTGAATCTTCACTCCTGTTTTATTCTTCATTTTTTTCCCTCTTTGTAGTTTGTTGATGTTTTTGCAGTTTCCTTGGGCTCTCCCCACTCTCTGCCATTTACCACCTGGCATCCAATTCCATTTTTCTCACTTCTGTGTACACTGTATTATGTAAAAAATGTAATCGATATATTATTTCCATTGATAGTTCAATCCTGTTAAAAATTACTTATTTGAAACTTCTCTAAAATAAATGACCATCTTTCCTTAGTTAAGGTTAGAAGACCAAAGAGTACATACTTTTATGTAATTTATGTAAAGGTCTCTTTCATTTGGGCATGGAATTTTGTATTTTTTTTATATTAATTTAGTTAATTTGGATGCTTCCTAGTAAAAAATAAGCACTTTTTAAATTAAAAACATTCAGAACACTAGAGAGGTATTTACATTATATTTCCTGTATTGAACTGTTGAATATTTCAACCCAGAAATGTTCCCTATATAATCGTTCAGTAGTCTGAAAATTGAAAAGGGAATTAACTGTTAACTACTGTAAGAACATTTGAATACAGAATGTGCCTGTGTCTTTGTTGATACAGTGAACTCACTATTTGAACTAATTCTAAGAATTCTAAGAGTGGAAGTACCTTATCGTAGAAGAAGTATTTTCTGGCAATGTGAGAGTTAAAGGTTGCAGTGCAAATATTTTGTTTATTTAGATTTCTAGTCATAAAGTTTTGTGACTGATTTCATAGTTATGAAGCTGCCTCAGTTAACATTAGCTATAAGAAATCAGTTTATATCGTAAGAAAATAGTGTTGCAAAAACAGCAACATATTTTCCAAGTAATTTCACATTTAGTTTCCTGCAAAATACTTCATGTAGTTTCTTTTAATTGTTAAAGTTGTATGATATTGTAATACTTGTTTTGTAGTTAAGAAATTCAGAAATAATATTAGCTTATGTTTAATCTTCCTTTCTGTGTATCAGGTACTATGCTAAATCCTGCATATTAACAACACCATAAAGCAGGTAGTATTGTTATTTTCATTTTGCAGATGAGGAAACTGCCTCTTGGCCAATTTAGGAATTTTTCTAAGGTTTCATATATATATTTATCTATAGCTAGCAAACAGAAGAGCCAGAATTCAAACCCATTCCTGTCCGACCGCAGAGGCTGCTATGCTATGCTATTCTCTCTATAATGCACTTTTGTTATTATTCTGAATGTAAGTTAAATTTGGGGGATTTAAAATTGTTTTCTTGGTTTAAAAAGTCATATGCAGGTTGTAATCACCCTTCTAGATTTTTAAACTTTTTTTCCTTTTTTTGTTAATTCAAGAAACTTTTGCAGCATCCAGAACTGAGTAATAGTCAACTTCTGGCAGATTTTCTCTCCCCCAATGGAGGAGAAACACAATTTCTTGACAAGATACTCCCAGATGTTAATCTTGGTAAGTCAGTTTAAAGAATCATGTATGAAAGGATTAAACTGGAAAGAAAAGAATCAGTCATTTTGGATTAATTTAGAGAAATGATTTATGTGTAAAGCCATGTGTCAGACTTTAAAGAGCCTTTTACACACTGTTAATAGGAATATAAATTGCAAGACCACTTAGAAAAAGTTTAGTATAAACTGAATGCCCTGGCAGGTCCTCTGTGTAAGATATGTATTCTGAAGAACCTTGTTCCATATTTAAGAATGTTCATAGTAGTGTTGTTTATAATATAGCACAAAGGAAATAATACAAATGTTCATCAGCAATAGAATGAATGGATAAGTTGTGGTAAATTAACAAAATGAATATTTAAAGCAGTGACTACCTATAGCATGTAGCTATGTGTGTAAAGTCAAAACAGATGAAACTAACACAAGCTGGAAGAGTTAGAATGAAATTGTTTTAAAAAATGAGGAAAAGCAGTATTTCTAAATATATTTTATGTGACTTAAGTATAGATAGAACATTTATAAATGAATGTATTAAAGTGGGCATTTGGCTTTCATCTGTATCTCCTCATTAATACATTTATTTGAGCCAAAATATTTGTTGTGTGAATGTGGGTTCTTTTATCATGGGAAAATATAAAGGAAAGTATAAAAAATATTTGGCTTAATATGATGTTTAGGAGATATCAATAGAATTGGGTAGGCTTGGTTACTGAAAGGGTTTGACTGAAAGAGAAGCAGTCAAAGAGGACCCAGGTTTCTATTTAAAAGACTGAATAAATACTGTTTTTTGCTGGCATTAGGAATAAATAAAAAGCTTGTTGAGTTTATAACATCTAATTGAAGGAGCTTTTGTAAGTCAGGAAAGGCCAGGGAGCGGATTTGAGCAGAGATTTGAGTGTTAGTCGAAGTCATATTGAATAAATAACTTGGCTCAGGTAGAATATGTAGAAGAGAGAAATAAGCACAGCACAAAATTCTCTAAGGAATTTAGGAAATTCTAAGGACAGAGGAATAATTTTTTGGGTACCAGAGGAGAGATAACTTGGTAGATGGCTGGGCAGTTTACATGTTGTAAAACAATCTCTGCTGTTAATTTTAATTATTATGTTTCCTGCTGTCGCCACAAGTCTGCTTTTTTCCAGTTATACTAAAAGAAATTTAGGTTATATTTATCAATTTTGAGTGATATTTAAAGTCATTCTAAATACTTTAGAAAAATCTCAAGGTGTTGTTATTTTATTTTATTTATTTTATTTTTTTAAAGATTTTTTTTTTATTTATTTATACAAGCATTGGGTACAGTCAGAAGCATGGGAGGGTGAGAGAATTCACCAGAGCCAGAGCGGGGAGCAGAGCAGGCAGAAGGACCGAAGTACACTGCTGAGGGAAGCAGCGGGCGGCAGGAGAGGTCTGCGCGCCATGTGGGACCCTCCTCCGGTGGCCGGGGAGCAGCTGGGGATCGAACCGGCGCCGCAGAGGCTGCGGGCAGCTTCGCAACCCAGCGCTCAACCGCTGCGCCACCGGGGAGGCCCCAAGGTGTTTGTTATTTTATAAGGGAACCTAAGAGAGAAGATGGAGAAGAAATTTTGGCTAACAGGATTGGCATATAAATGCTTAGTCTAAAATTCAAAGTATAAACTATACAAATAGCTAATTAAAATGTTTTAGCAACTATTAAAACTTTTTTCTTTTAACTTATATGCTATTTTAGATATCTTTATTCACTATTGTTTAAAATCTTTTAAAAGATTTTTTTAAACATTTAGTTATTTATGTACACAAGAACTTGGTACAGGCCGGAGGTACAGGGAGTGAGAGGATTCACCAGAGACAGAGTGGGGAACAGAAAAGGCAGACTGATGAAATACACTGCTTAGAGGAGCAGCAGGCAAGACAGAAGAGGTCTGCTGTGCCATGTGGGTAGCTCCCTGGCTGGGGATCGAACTTGTGCTGCAGTGGCTGCAGATAGCTTCATAGTGCTGCTATGAAGTGCCACCAGGGAGGCTCCTCAAAGATTTCTTTTTTTATATATATTAATTTTTTTTTATTTTTTACATCATTGTTCATTTTTAAACAATATTTGCTTCCCCCCACCCCCTCTGGTGTAGTCCCCATAGAGTTTCCTTCCCCAAGGCACCCGTGCACCATCACCTCAGTCCCCTGTGCTCCTCCCTTCCTCCCTCTGATCCCTCTCCCTCCTCCTCCCCTGCAGTATGTCTCTGATTTATAATTGCTGGGTTTTGCTTTGTGTTTTGTACTATTACTATTTTTTTACACTGATGTCTTATTTGCTTCCCCTATATTCCTGCTATAAGTGAAACCATATGATATTTTTCTTTTTCCTTCTGGCTTATTTCACTGAGCATAATTCCTTCTAGTTCCATCCATGTTGCTGTGAATGGCATAAGTTTATCTTTTTTGATTGCTGAATAATATTCCATTGTGTATATATTCCACATCTTCTTGATCTAGTCATCTATTTTTGAGCATTTGGGTTGTTTCCAGGTTTTACCTATTGTAAATAGTGCTGCAATAAACATAGGAGTACAGGTGTTCTTTTGAATCAATGTTTTTGTGTCCTTGGGTAGTTCCCTAGTAGTGGAATTGCTGGGTCATATGGTAGCTCCATTTTTAGTAGACTGAGGAACCTCCAGATAGCTTTCCATAGTGGTTGGACCAGTTTGGACTCCCACCAGCAATGTAGGAGAGTTCTTTTATCACCACATCCTTGCCAAAATTTGTTGTTGCTTGTTTTTTTGATATGTGCCATTCTTATTGGTGTAAGATATCTCAGTGTGGTTTTAATTTGCATTTCCCTGATTATAAGGGATGTTGAACATTTTTTTCATATGCCTGTTGGCCATTTGCATTTCCTCTTCCCTCAAAGATTTCTTAAGGAAATGTTCAGATACATACAACAGTAGGGAAATTTGTATAATGGACTTGCTTACCCTATTTCAATCAATAGTTACCAAAATTGGCATGTTCCATGCCTCCTCCCAAATTTCCACCCCAATGGATTATTTTAAAATAAATCCCAAATGTTGTAATATAATTAAGAATACTGTGTTTATCATAAGTTTCTGTTCTGAAATGGTTGTTTATAAATTTATTTCACAATTTTACTTTTTATGACTGTTTAATATTTTAAATTCATGTGTGTAGTTAGGTACATTATGCTTTCATAAAATTAATATTTTGCTTTGAATTTCAGGAAAAATTATAAAATCTGTTCCTGGAAAACTTATGAAAGAGGTAAATAACTGATTTATGTATGTTCTGTTACATAATAGTTATAAGCATACTTTTATCAATGCATTCTAATGGGTTGCATGATACTAAAAATTATAATCTTGATTTTCATACTGTGAACTCTGTGTCACCACAGAAAGGCCAGCATTTGGAACCTTTCATCATGAATTTCATTAATTCTTGTGAATCTCCAAAGCCTAAACCAAGTAAACCAGAACTGACCATTCTCAGCCCTACTTCAGAAAACAACAAGAAGGTATGTTACCATTGCCTTAAGGAGCCATTAAGTTTTTTTTTTTTTTAAAGATTTATTTATTTATGTATGCAAGAACTGGGGTACAGGCCAGAGGTACAGGGGGTGAGAGGATTCACCAGAGACAAAATGGGGAACAGAACAGGCAGATTGACTGAAACACCCTGCTGAGGGGAGTAGCTGGCTAGTCAGGAGAGGTCTGTTGTGCCATATGGGTTTCTCCTTGGCTGGCTGTGGATCGAGCTCTTGCTGCAGAGGCTGCGGATTGCCCCATAGTGCTGTGCTCAACCCCTTGTGTCACCAGGGAGGCCCAGGAGCCATTAAGTTTGAAGTTGCATTACTTGAAATGACTTTTCCATTGTAAGGAAAATCCTGGGTTACTAAAATGGGTGGTATGGAAATCAGTTATAGAGTATAAAAGGTGTATTGTATGTAGTTGCTTGGTGGTTTGCTTTAATGTGGTAATTTTTTTTAACCAGTTTGTTTGCAAATTTCTTCCATTTCTATATTTGGGGTATTTTTTTTTTAAAGATTTATTTATGCATACAATAACTGGGGTTCAGGCCAGAGGTGTGTGTGTTGGGGGGTGAGAGGATTCACCAGAGATGGAGTGGGGTACAGAACAGGCAGATTGACTGAAATACACTGCTGAGGGGATCAGGGGGCGAGTCAGGAGAGGTCTGCTACCATGTGGGTAGCTCCCTGGCCCGGGATTGAACTCATGCTGCAGTGGCTGCCGATAGCTTCATAGGTTGTGTCTTAACCCCTCGTGCCACCAGGGAGGCCCCTCTGGTATTTTTAGGGTGTCAATCACCAACTTCAAACAAGGAATTAATTGCTATATTTATTTTTATTTGATGGTGTTATCTAATGACATAAAATATTTCATCCACTTGTTAAAGCAAGTATTTTGTTATATATATGTTATATATATGTCTACAGTATTGAATTGTGGGCCCTGGGAATATAAAGATAAATACCCTATTCTCAAGAAGCTCAATTTAATGTCAGAGTATAGTGTCCAGTATTGGGAGCAATGGGAGCTCAAAGGACAGCCTCCTTATCCCCTAAAAAAAAAAAAAAAAACAAACCCTTCATTTTGTTTGTTAGTATTTTTAAATAATATCTTTAATATTTTTTCACATTATAACTTCATTGTTGATAAGCAAAGATACATTTGAATTTTCATCCAGTAATCTTGCTGGGCATTAATTTTAGTAATATATTTATTAAATCCTTTTGATTTATCCAATTATCTGAAAATGATGGCAGTTTTGTTTTATTCATAGATAAAACCTGCTATACAAAGAGGATGATTTCAGTGTATTACCATTAAATAGTATAGTGTAGCATTTTTCATAGATACAAACTTATAAGTATTATTTTGGGTGGAGCATGTATTTTTCATTTACCTTTGAGTATAAATGTAGAAACAGAGCTTACCTTATATGACACTGTTTTGACTGGAAAATGTTTGAATGCATTTGTTCTGTGTCATTTTAATCATAGATAATTTTTTATGAGTTTAATGATGTTTACCTCCATGTTTATGGGTGGACTTGGCCTGTAATTTTTCCTGTCTTGCTCTATCCCTATCAGGTTTTGGTATCAAGATTGTATTTGTCTTTTCTATTCCTAACTTGTAGAGTTATAATTTGAATCATTAGTTCATTAAGTATTTGATAGAACTTATTGGTGAAATCATGTAGGCCTTTGTAGGAAAAATTTTTTTTTTTACAATCAATGTAACTTTAAAAGTGATAATAATCTTCAGGTTTATGGTTTCATTTGTTAGTTTTTGATAAGTTATATTTTTCAACAAATTTTTCATTTTGCTAAATTTGGACATTTTTTGATGTGAAATTGTTGACATATTCTCTCTTCTTTACACTTTCTCTGACGTATGTAGGTAGTTATGTACCTTTTTATTTTTGAAATTGTGTTTTATTTTACTTTTTTAAATCAATCTTGCCAAAGATTTTGTCCCATTTTTTATTTTGGCTTTGTTGATCTTTTCTATCATACTTTAATTTCTATCAGATCCTTAATTTCTGCTCTTTATAATTGATATTTTTGCTTATTTTGAGCAGAAAATGAGGATAGATTTAGTTTTATCATTTCAACTATAAATGATCTTCATCTTTTTTTTTCATATTCTTAGACTAAGAAAGTATAAATAAGTTTTGTTTCAAGCTAAATACTCACTAACAGCCCATTAATTAGTGACTTACAATTTTTAAGTCATGTATTAGCTATCTTTAATATATTTACACACCTTTATTTATTTCTTTACTCCTTTGGGTGTAAGATAAACAAAAAAGGAGGAGTTCTTTAGGGATGATGAATTATCTGTTGTGTTTAAAATGAATACAGACTGGGCCTCCCCGGTGGCGCGGCGGTTGAACACTGGATTGTGAAGCTGCCCGCGGCCTCTGCAGTGCCGGTTCAATCCCCGGCTACTCCCCAGCCACTGGAGGAGGGTCCCACATGGTGCGCAGACCTCTCCTGCCGCCCTTTGCTTCCCTCAGCAGTGTACTTTGGTCCTTCTGCCTGTTCTGCTCCCTGCTCTGGCTCTGGTGAATTCTCTCACCCTCCTGCGCTTCTGACTGTACCCAGTGCTTGCATAAATAAAAATATCGTTTAAAAAAATATCGTTTAAAAAAATATCGTTTAAAAAAAAATATCGTTAAAAAAATAAATAAATAAAATGAATACAGACTTGTAAGTATTATTTTGGGTGGAGCATGTATTTTTTATTTACCTTTGAGTATAAATGTAGAAACAGAGCTTACCTTATATGACACTGTTTTGACTGGAAAAAGTTTGAATGCATTTGTTCTGTGTCATTTTAACCTTACAAGTATTATCAGCTGATATAATAAACTGTATATCTCTTTATTATTTAAACTCTAGCTTTTCAATGATCTGTTTAAGAATAATGCAAATCGTGCTGAGAATGCAGAGAGAAAGCAAAATCAGAATTACTTTATGGAGGTGATGACTGTAGAAGGAGTCTATGATTATCTGATGTACCTGGGTAAGATCTAAGTGGTACTCTTAAAACTTGTTTTTCATTCATCTATCATATTTCTTCTGTGATACAAATGGATGCTTTTGAATATTGCCCTGTCATTTTTTTAATTGAAATTGCTTCTTTTATATAAGTTGAGTGCTGTTATTCTAAAGATATTGGCTACTGGTGTTTACAAATAAAATACTGACTATTTGTGTCTTTTATATTGAAAAATGTTCAAAAGATCTACTTACTTAGCAATAAAGTATTCCATATGATTCTTTTTAGGGCGGGTGGTTTTTCAAGTTCCTGACTGGCTTCATCATCTCTTAATGGGAGCTCGAATTCTCTTTAAAAATACTCTGGAAATGTATACTGAGTACAATCATCAGCATAAACTAGAACAGCTATTTCAGGAGCACCGTTTAGTGTCACTCATAACACTTCTTAGAGGTTTGTATTATACATGTATTTTATGTTTTGTGTACTGTTAAGATTGTAATTTATTCTAAAAGAGTGATGTCTTGTTTTTCTTAAGTTTATTACTATTTCTTCTGTGAGGAACACTGTGTGTATAATAGGTAAAAATTTCAGCATTTTTTTGGTCTCTTTTCAGATGCTGTATTCTGTGAAAACACTGAACCTCGTTCTCTCCAAGATAAGCAAAAACGAGCAAAACGGACTTTCGAAGAAATGATGAATTACATGCCAGGTATAATATTTGAGAAGTAGTTTAATATAGACTAGCATTCCTTTTAGGTCATAATGTATAATTATTGAGGCTAGTTTTTACTGTTATTTTCTTCATTTTAGAATTAGCTATAAGGACCTATTAAACTTAACTCAGTAATAAAATTTGATTTTTATGATGTTAGCACTAAAACCTTTAAGGTAAGACCATTTCTACTTACACAATAGCCAGAGTCTTTCAATAATAACTTATACTCAGACTAATCAAAGTTCCATGTTAGTGGGGTATTTGAATTCCTGTTGCCCACTGTCACCTTAAGAAAAGCTGTAGTAGTGTGCATAACTAAAAGACTAGAATTCATTCATTCATTTTAAATTATTGAGGACCTCCCATGTGCTAGGTGCTGGACAGTATGCAAGGGGTATAAAAAGTGTGCTAGGCAGTACTAGGCAGGATACAGGCATATAAAAAGTGTACATGGGTTGCAGGAAGACAGAGATACAGACAAAGCATATATATGATAATAGAGAAATGTTCAAGTATTTTAAAGAAGGATGATGATCACTTCTGGAAAGATCAACTTGGACCGCTAAGTAAATGGCAGTAATATTGATAGAAGGAAAAAAGTCGAAGGGTCAAAAGTGGAGGATACTTAGGTTAGGACATTTTGATGGTGAAGTACCGATTTAATTATTCAGAAGAAATTTCTGTAAGCATTTAGGCATCTAGGTTTGAAAATTAGAGGAATGATGGTCCAGGAGAGAGATGTGGAAGTCATGTGTGAGTGGATAATAGTGCTTTGGAAAAAAATAGAGAATTCAATAAAGGCACGTTTGGAAAAATTAGTCTCAGAATAATCCTGCTGTTTTGTGTGAAGACAGTTAAATCTGTCATCTGAATGTAAAGTGAACAAAAATCTATCCTGGAGTAGGTCTTCTGTAATAAATGATGAAGTAATTTCTTACTTATTTTGTATTTTAGTGACCATTAGAATTCATACTTTTAGCAGTCTTAGTTTTTCAAGAACAATGTGGAAAGTCAATGAATATAATAATTTGATATTTTGCTGAGGCAAAAGTTTAAATCACACCTACTTCAAGACTTCTGTTTGGGAAGGAGTGATTTAGCTAGTGAGTAAGCTTAGCATGGCTTTCTGTTCTCATTTCTTAGTGACTCATGAAGGACTCCTGAAGCATAACTCTTTGTTATGCTTCACGTGTATTAATTGGGAAACTATATGTAGTGTTGGTGAATTAAAGGATTTGCAAAGATCCACATTGAGCCACGTATTTTGAAAATATCAGAATCTACTGTGCTTATTGTAAATTGAATTTGACCTTTGCCTCTTAGACTTAGATATATACTTCATAGAACCAAACGTGAAGTAAGGATTTTCCTTAACTAGCAATCAGGACTTCTTTATGACTGGAAGGTAAAGAACAAATATTTGAGCACCTTATTAAGAATTTTCCTTTCCTGCTTGTGGGAAAACATTCAGTGGCAGTTTTAATAAGGACTAACTTTTTAGTAATAGGCATGCAAACAAGACTCTGAAGTTTTTGAATCCTAAATTAGTGTTTAAACATTTCCTAAAAGGATTGTTGCTTAAGATGACTAATAATACTTATCCAAAAAGCACAGAAGTAAATTAAAGTAGTCCTATGTTAAAAAATTATAATGGTATGGTAAAGGATGGGCTTAAAATCTTATCGGTAACCTTAGTGTAGTGTGTATACATGTTGATTTCTTAACAATGAGCACTTAAGACTTACATAATGTTATGATGCAGTGTTACTTAAAAAAAAAAAAGGTAATTCAAAAAATTGATGGGAAAATACTACTGACATGTGAAATTCAGAATTCTGAGCATATCCGGATAATGTTATCGCTGCCTCAGAAAATGAGAAAAAACAAGTTAAATACTGTGTGACCCACAGTAGCCAAGGAATGTGCAGCCAGTCATGTCCCCCCAGTGGCCAGAAGAGCAGAGTCTCGTGAGCAAACTACAGCGATGGGGCTAAGTGCTGTGTCCTCAGAGCCACATGATGCATGAAAAAAAATTCATTTTCAGAGAGGATTTTGACATTGAGAAATACTCTGCAAAAAATTGAGATTTTAACATTTTACATCACGGTAAATCACCTGTTATGAAAAGTATTTTATTCCTTTTATATCATTATTTCCGTTTGATACATTAGAGTTATCATGCATGCAAGTTAAGGAGAATTTCATACCACTGAACTTTCACAGATTTGCTGGAATTTTTTTTTTAAAGATTTATTTATTTATGCATACAAGAGCTGGGGTGCTGGCCAGAGATGTTGGGGTTGAGAGGATTCACCAGAGACAGAGTGAGGAGCAGAACTGGTGAATCAACTGAAATACACTGCTGAGGGAAGGAGTGGGCAAGACAGGAGAAGTCTGCTGCGCTATGTGTATCACCTCTCTGGCCAGGGATCGAAGTCGTGCTGTAGCGGTTGCAGATAGCTTCATAGTGCTGAGACTCAACCCCTTGCGCCACCAGGGAGGCTGATTTGCTGGAATTTTTCATGGCATTTACACAAAGTATGAGATCTCATAAAATAAACGAGGTTAATTATAAAACAAGTATATATTCAATAAATAATAATTTAATGAATCTAAAAATTAAACTTCTTTTTGATCTTAAGATATCAAAACATTATGAAAATGTATAGAATATAAAGTAGAAGCCATACTCTTTCTACTGTGGAGGAGTAGAATGCCTTAATGTGAATCTCACATTTTTCTATGCATTTCTATACATATGTACAGGTGATTTTCAGTTTTTATTTTGTTTTATCCTGAATGGATCATATATGTTTTCCAGCTGTCTTTTATTACTTAATAGTATAAGCCAATTTCTTTACTGCAGCATTTCTCAGAGCTTGCAGTATGTTTTGAGCATTGTGACTCTCCAGAAGGCTATATAAAACTGCATTTCTCAACTTGACCAAAAATTTCTTTTTTCTTGGAGCCTCTAGCAGAAACATTGCTTTTGTAAATGCTGATTTACAATTTTTGCACAATATCTGCAAAGCAGGGTAGAAGTTTTCCTTTATGGTAAATCATGTTATAAAATTGTTTTACATATGACTTATTTAGATCTTATAGTCAAGCTTATTGGTGAAGAAGCCAAGTATGAAGGCATCAGACTTCTATTTGATGGCTTACAGCAACCAGTTCTCAACAAGCAGGTAAAATCCATTAAAGCAGGTTGACTAGTGTTGGCTAGTTTCGGTGAATAGCACAGTAGGGTGTCTGGTATATTATTAATTTGAAATGACACTTTATTAAATCATTGCAATGTAATTCAAACATTCAGATAGAAAAAAATTTATTTATATTACTTTTTTTGCTGATTACCTTTTTTGTTTATAACATGAATTGTTTTGACTTGAAATACATTATTTTTGTTGTGGAACATTTGGAAAATGCAGAAAATTCATGAAGTAAAGTACAAATTTAAAAAAATTTAGAATTCCAGTATTCATATTATGTAGAATGACTGGTTAATATTTTTATGTTTACAGGCTATACATGTTTTGTTGACATCTTAATACAGTTGCAATTTTGTGTCCTTATTTAAAATTTTTGTTACATTTATAATATTTAACATAAAGTGAATTATGCAACCTCATAACATATGTCTACATATGAACACTTATGTGCCTAACACTCATCTTAAGAACAGAATGTTGAGCAACTCTCCTGCCTGCAGGTGTCTCTTTCTTCTTTTCTAATAAACCTGTTCCTTTAAAATGAGAGAGAGAGAAAAAAAAAGAGCAGAATGATGATACTTTTGTGTTGTTTTTATTATCAGTTCTGTTCCCTACCTTTCCATTTAGAGGTTACCATAGTCCTGAGCTTTTGTGTTTCATTTTTATGGTTTTTCATCTAATGCCTTAAAAAAAATTTTTGGTGTTTTAGCTGACTTATGTCTTACTGGATATTGTGATACAAGAACTGTTTCCTGAGCTAAATAAGGTAACTGAAAAGCAGCAATTTTATTCTTTGTTATTTTAATGGCATGCTGACATTTATTTTAATTAGAAACACAAAAAATTTAAGAAAACCTTTTTTTCTGTGATCCTTTTAAAAATGAACAACCTTAACAAGTGACTGTTTATATTTTCTTTATTTAACATACTCAAACAGAGTGGTTTTTGGGTGGTAGGAATGAATAGCTTCTGCCATGACTTCATTTCTTCATAATTACAAGTAGGTAGGGACATTATACTTTGTAAGTCTTTCTTGAGGAAAATGAGAGTTTTAAATTCTACCACAAGAACCTGTCATCTCTAACATTGAATGCTGTGTACATTACACTTCAATGTTTTTGAAGCACTTCAGTTTATATGAGTCCATGAGCACAGAAAGAATTGAAATTAGAGGATGGATATGTTATTATTATATTGAATCTTGAGGATTTTAAATTTTTAATAAAGATTTAAGTCATTTTTCACTGTTTTTGCTTTTTGACTAATGGCTTTGGTCAGAGGAAATCACTACTCTTCAAGACTGCATTGTAATAATAAAATGTCAGTTTTGTAGTGTGAGGAAACTAGATTGGGACTATTTACCTATTAAATGCTTTTAAGTTATAGTAATACAAATGTGTATTAAAACAGGATGAACCCAGATATTTTATGTTCAATTTACATGGGAATCAGTACCAGAAAATTTCAGTTCTCTCAGATTGTAAGATCTGTCGCTATACCTTGCCATTTTCTTATCTCTAAAACATAAATGTATCTCTGTAGCATATGCCAGTTAATTTCTTTGGTTATATAGATACATATATGTTTTAGGTTAGAATTTTAGTGAACTGTAAGGCAATTCACACATGAGCTCTGTTTTTTGGTCCTCTATTAAATATTTATTTTTACTATAGGTACAAAAGGAAGTTACCTCTGTGACGTCCTGGATGTAAACATTGGATTTGGGAGAGAATAACCAGTTGAAATTTCTGCTGTATTTAATGGATATGTACTTTTTTCCCTTTTACTTTTGTATATTCTTGTATATATCATGTAATTTAGTTTCTGGAATTTTGATTTTTTTTTTTGTTTTAATAAAGACTAATACAAACTTAACAATGATTAAAAGTGCTTGGGTATTATAGCTTTTCATTTTACACCTGTTATCTATATCATACATAGCTTATTGCTTTTTTCTCCTCAACAGATAATTCATAATCTCCTTTGCATTGTATCATTTTGAAAATAGTTTATGTTTAATGTGGAAAAACAGGGAGATCTGATTTGCTTGCTTATTTGAAGTAAATACATTTTAATAGATTTACTTTCCTTTTTTTCCTCATTTTCTTTTTTGAGCTTTTTTTTTTTTTTTTTCAATTTTTGCATAGAAGAGCTGAGTGTAGGCCAGAGATGTGGGGGTGAGGGGGGTGAGAGGATTCACCAGAGACAGAGTGGGAACAGAACAGGCAGACTGACTGAAGTACACTGCTGAGGGGAGCAGCGGGCAAGTCAGGAGAGGTCTGCTACACCATGTGGGTAGCTCCCTGGCCGGGGATCGAACTTATGGTGCAGTGGCTGCAGACAGCTTTATAGGTCATGTCTCAACTCCTTGCGCCACCAGGGAGGCCCTTACGAGTTATTCTTAACAAATGAGGGATTTCCTCCTACTTTTGTTGAATGACTGCCAGATTACACAGTCATACCTTTTGGGTGTGAAAAATGATTGTGTGGTTGTGAACCATACTCCATTGAATCTTCATGTGTAATTATATTCCAAAGGCTAATATCAACTATTTAGTTAAGTAGATTTTTGGTTTATGTAGTCTGTTGTCTCTCCAAATGAAAAATATGGAATTAACTATATTTCTTGAGAAATTTAATTAAAAGGTAGTTTTTATGGATTCATTGTTTAGAATTCTATTTATAGTTCCTTGTATGATATGCTTTTCTCCTTGAAACAAATTTGTATTCTAAGATTGAACATTTTGTTTTTGGTTATTGGGTGTAACTTTGATTGAGAATATATTTATTTCAACCTGTATTAGACCCTAAGCAGCATAATGTGGGGGGCCTTAAATATGGCTTTGAAAACTAACCCATTTTATTATACTGATTACTTATTTTTTATCAAGGTTTTAAAAAATGATTAAGTATTAATTTTTGAAAAGGTTTTGTCAGTTCTATTATATATTTTTAAATGTTTAAAAGTTAGAGAAAATGTACACATTTCTATGAATCAGTGGCTTAATACAAAATAAACATTTGCCAATTTCTCAGGGATAGTTGGAAAATTAATCAGGCTAACTCTTCACAGTTAAATCCATGACATTTTGAGCATTATACTTTAAAATGACATGATCAACTGGAAAAATAAAATATTTCACTGCCTTTTTAATGCCATCCTCACCTACTCTCATTCTGTGTATTTAGATAAGAAAAAAATTAATTATAGGTGTATCAGTCTTCTCAAACTGTCATAAAATACCACAGACTGGATTAAACAACAGAAATTTATTTCTCACAGTTCTGAAGGCTAAAAGCATAACATCAAAGTGCTTGCAAGTGAGGCTTCATTCTGAGGAAGATTCCCTTGGTTTGCAGATGGCTGCCTTTTCACTGTGTGCTGACTTGACCTCTGTGTGCAGGTGTGTGGGAAGAAAGATCTTATATAGGCCACTGTTCCTAGAAGATTAGGATCCTCTCCCCCATGACCTCATTTAGTCTTATTTCCTAGAGGCCCCATCTCTAAATATAGTCACACCTGAGGTTTAGGGTTTTAACAGATGAGTTTTAGGAGAACACAATTCAACCCATAGCAACTGGTGAGCACTGTTTAAAGAAAATGTGATGTATAAAAATCTACATGTATAAAATTTATCTTTGACATAAAAGAGAAAAGAACCAGATGCAATCTTTGTTGGTCAGCCATTTAATATACATCATCACATTTCACCATCCGTGAGATGGTGTTATTCTTATTTTTATAAGTAACTATTGAAAGTGGTGAAGTTAGAATTCATACAAATTTATCTCTTGTCTTTGTGTTCTTGTCAATGTGGCAGCATGAAGGGGCCTCTTATTTCCAAAAGCAGTCAGTCTGGATCCCTTTAAAAAGTAGGTTTCCAAATAAAAAAAATTTTATTTGCACATTCCTGTCTGTTCATTTTTATGTGTTTCCTCTTGTGCATGGCCTTCACATTTTGTAGTGTTTTTATTCTGGTTATGGGAGACAAAATGAATAAATAGATGAGAAGACACTCTGAAATTTATTATTTAATGTATATTTATGAAATTGTGCTCTTCCCTCCCCTGTTCGACCCTTCCCCCTCCATCTCCCCTGCAGAATGTCTCTGCTTTATATTTGCCTGTTGATCTGGGTTTTTATTTATTGTCGTTATTTTTTTTTTCTGCTCCCTTATTTGGTTCCCCTTATTTGGTGAAACCATCTGATATTTTTCTTTTTTTCCTTTTGACTTAGTTCACTGAGCATAATCACTTCTAGCTCCATCCATGTTGCTTCAAATGGCATGAGTTTATCTTTTTTGATTTCTGAATAGTAGTCCATTATGTATATATACCACATCTTCTTGATCCAGTCATTTATTTTTGGGCATTTGGGTTGTTTCCATATCTTAACTATTATCAATAGTGCTGCTATAAACATAGGGATGCAGGTATCCTTTTTGAATTAATGTTTTTGTGTCCTTTGGGTAGATTTGTAAGAGTGGAATTGCTGGACCAGATGGTAACTCCATTGTTAGTAGTTTGAGGAACCTCCAGACAGCTTTCTATAGAGGCTGGACCAGTTTGCATTCCCACCAGCAGTGCAGGAGAGTTCCTTTTTCTCGACATCCTCGCCAACATTTGTTGTTGCCAGTTTTTTTTTTTTTTTTTTTTTTTAGTATGTGCCATTCTCACTGGTGTAAGGTGGTATCTCATTGTGGTTTTGATTTGCACTTCCCTGATTATAAGTGATGTTGAACATTTTTTTCATATACCTGTTGATTATTTGCATGTCCTTTTTGGGGAAGTGTTGTATTAGCTCTTCTGCCCATTTTTTGACTGGATTACTTTGTTTTTGTTGAATCATGTGAGTTCTTTGTATATCTTTGTGATTAGTCCCTTATCAGTTGTATGGAGTACAAAATTTTCTTCCAGTCAGTAAGGTATCTCTTTGTTTTGGTTAATGCCTCTTTTGCTATATAGAAACTTTTTAGTTTGACATAATCCCAGCTGTTCATCTTTTCCTTCACTTTCTTTGCTTTGGGGATGAGTCTTTGAAGATATTACTAAGATGTATGTCATGTAGTGTTTTACCTATATTTTCTTACATATATTTTATGGTTCCAGGTCTTATGTTCAGTTCTTTTATCCATTTTGAGTTGGTTTTGTGTATGGTGTGAGGTAGTAGTCTAGTTTCATTCTTTTGCATGTGGTGGTAGTTTTCCCAGCACCATTTATTGAACACACTGTCCTTGTTCAATTGCATATTCTTTGCTTCTCTGTGAAAAATTAGTTGTTCATATATGTGTGGCTTTATTTCTGGGTCTATTCAATTCCATTGGTCTGTGTGTCTTTTTTTGTTCCAGCCATAATTATTATGGCTTTGTAGTATAGTTTGAAGTCTGGGAGTATTGATACCTTTATTCTCCTCCTTTATGGTCAGGAGAGCTTTGGCTATTTGAGGTTTCTTGTGGCTCTATATGAATTTCATCAGTATTTGTTCTATGTCTTTGGAAAATGTCATTGAGATTTTTATCAGGATTGCATTGAATCTGTAAATTGCCCTTGATAGGAAGGTCATTTTAATAATATTAATTCTTCCAATCCACAAACAGGGTATGTCTTTCTATTTCTTTGTGTCTTCTATTTCTTTTAACAGAAATTTTTATAATTTTTATAAAATTATAATTTTCTTTGTATAGGTCACTCACATCCGTGGTTAAGTTTATTTCCAGGTATTTGATTTTTTTTTTTTTTCAGTTGTAAATGGGATGGTCTTAACTTCTTCCTCTTTATATTGATTGTTTGCATATAGGAAGGCTACTGATTTTTGGCTGTTGATTTTTGTCACCTGCTACTTTACTAAACTGCTTTATTGTTTTAATTAGTTTTTCCATGGAATTTTTAGGGTTCTCTGTATTATCATATCATCTGCAAATAATGATAGTTTTATTTCTTTCCCTATTTGGATTCCTTGTATGTCATTCTCTTGCCTAATTGCTCTGGCTAGGACTTCCAGTATTAAATAGAAAAATGGTCATGAGAGTAGACATCATTGTCTTGTTCCATGTCTTAAAGGAAAGGCGTCAGTTTTTCACCATTAAGAATGATGTTAGCTGTGGGTTTGTCATATATGCCTTTTATTGTGTTAAAGTATGTTTTTATACCAAGTATTTTGTGGGTCTTTATCATAAGTGGATGTTGAACTTTATCAAATGCTTTCTCAATATCTATTATATGATCATATAGTTTTTACTTTTCTTTCCATTGATGTGTGGGAGAGATCCTATATGTTTAAAACAATAATATAATTTAAACCAATGTTATCTCAATAAAAATTTTCTTTTTCCACTTATTTTGGATAAACTTTTTAAGTTCTCTGACATTTTTTATTTTTACTCATTAAATTATCTCACATAATTATTTGACATAAGTGTCTATATTGACCTGGTTATTAAGAAAATAAATGTTCAACACTGAATTTCCTATACTATTGATACCTGGGAGATTATTAGGATGCTATAAGGAAGCAGGGGATGAATGTTGGGTAAGCAAAATATGACAAGTGTTTCCCATGCCCAGTTCATTTTTTCTCAGAGTAGCACACCAGCTGTCATTTCCTTGGTTGGCCTTTAAGTGAGCTATTTTATAAAGTTGTGGCCAGCCTTAATGCATTTCAAAGTAAAATATAAATGACTTACCAAATATCTGTTATTCTGAATTATTTATGCCACCACTTCTTTGTGTTTGTACAAACTAGATCTGATCATAGAACATGACTTTATTGAATCATTAGACAAAACTTTGACACTACATTTATTAACCAGTACTTCTCCAGCATCAATCTTACTTACTATTGTGCAGGTCCTATGGAAGATAGACGTAAGGGTAAGATGTGATTATTGCTTTCTTAGATGTTTAGAATCAAAAACAGGAAACAATACAATAAATAATATAAAATAAAGTTAGTAACATAAAAGTGCATAATAAAAATTATGTCTTAAGTACATGGAGGTAGCATGGTTGAAAGCATAACTTGTGGTAATGGGAGAGGAGCTAGGTGCAGTGTGTAATCTAAATCTTGAAAGGATATATATATATATATAAAAATATAAATAAATATAAATATAAATATATATATATATATATATATGGGAGAGCTACAGAGACCACACCTGAAGGAAAAAATCATATATATATATATATATATATATATATATATTACCTGGGAAAGATACATTGGGGGTGTGGCAACTAGTTGATCTATGTCCAAGCTATCTTAATCTAAATTACAGTTTTTAGGGGGAGAGGGGAGAGCACAATGGCTATGGTGGAGGACTATGGTGCTTTGGTGGTGGGAGAGCTATAGAGACCACACTTGAGGGAAAAAATCCTATATTGTCAAAATATTAATGACTATATAAAGCAATGGTACTTCATTAATTAAAAAAGTAAATAAAAAATTACAAAATTCATTTGTTTCAATGGGTCTACCAGTTTTCTTTGGTGCTGTATCCAGATCTGACCCCTGGCCCATGGTCCTGCAGGATACCCATGTGGCGTTGGTGCTACAGTGTAGCTATTTGTATACTACATTCAGCTTAATTAGTAATTTAATTATTTACATATATTTTTCTTTATAAAACAATGTCAAAATACCTGAGGGATTGATTACTCTTTGTTGCAGACTGCTGAAGGCAGCTTTCCCACCAAATGGATTTAATATGTCTGGTTGACCTAGGTTTACCAGCTGGTCTGTTGTGTCATCAGTATGCTTGAGGAAGATTCTTAGGTGCACAAGCAGTTGAGATAAATTAAAATCCCTAACACAGACTAACTTGGATATTTTAAGTTTTAGAAGTTTAGTATAGGCCACAAAATTGTGTCAACATTTAATTCTGCATGTGCAAACCAGAAAATTTAGTAGTCCTACTTAAAACAGCCTTTATTTTTTTCTCCTCTTTAAAAATTGCATGCATTTTATGGGGGATGTGTGTGAAAAGGGGAATAGAGAGGATTATGTGATGATGAGGGGTTTACAATCAGAAAATGATACCAGTGATGAAATGTGGGTTTTCCTTCAGTCATAAGGTCTTGGATACATACAGGTGTTTGCTTGAGAGAAGAAATAAACACCAGAAATAAGGAGTGTAATTTCAATTTTATTGTTTGGAATCTACAATTGGAAAAGTGGTTTGCTGTTATTTCTTAATACCACATTATACAAAACATGCATACATATTTAGGGTACTTTAAAAAAGTTCCTGAAAAATTTATATGCATATAGAATTTTTATTATCTCAGGATAAAAAATATATCCTAAGTGCATCTTCTCTAATTTCCTTTTAAAATCTTATTGACATTTGTTTACTTATAGGTATTCTGAATATGCATAGAATGAAGGCCTTATTTTGCTGCAACAACTTTTATTAAAAGGTTATGAAATTTAAAAGTATATTTTATATTAAAGATACTTAGTATTTGTAAACATTGAGACAAACATACCCCCTTTGCTCAACTATTTTTAAGGTAAAGGCTCCCATTGATTTCTTGAGTCATTCCTGCTCAGCAGATTCATATGCTTACCAATTTAAGCAAATATTTGTTCTTTGAGTATAAATTATTTCATCAGTCTGATATTTCTTGAACACCTACTCAGGTACCCATTCCTAGTGAGTTCTCTGCCCTTGAGAATGACTGAGTGATTATTCAGATTCGGAGGCAGAGCTGACTTCAATCATGTCTCCCTTCTAGATTTCCCAAAGTGTGGTGGTGGTGATGGATGCAATGTGCATGTGTGTGTCTGTGTGTGTGTGTCTGTGTGTGTTGGTGAGGGTATATGGGGAGTGTGTGACTAAAATAAATACAGTGCTAGCATGTGGCTAGGGAGGGACCCATGTAGGTTTAGAATTGCACCTTGTCATAGAAACTCATGACATCTTCACATTAGGAAGAAAGAAGGAACAACATAGAAGTAGAACTGAAGGAATCTCTTAAAATTATTTAGTTTTTGCATAGAAGAATTGGGGTGCAGGCCAGAGGTGTGGGTATTGAGAGGACTCACCAGAGACAGAGTGGGGAGCAGAACAGGTGGACTGACTGAAAACACTGCTGAGGGGAGCAGTGAGTGACACAGGAGAGGTCTGTGCCATGTGGGCAGCTCCGTGGCCAGGCATCGAACTCAGGCCACAGCAGTGATAATGCTGAGACTTAACCCATAGGCCACCAGGGAGGCCCCTCGAAATTATTAATGGCTAATACCATG
Source organism: Talpa occidentalis (assembly GCF_014898055.3). Taxonomy (NCBI): domain Eukaryota; kingdom Metazoa; phylum Chordata; class Mammalia; order Eulipotyphla; family Talpidae; genus Talpa; species Talpa occidentalis. The sequence continues at coordinate 93,190,261 of NW_023602073.1, read as the reverse complement.
CATCCATCACTGTGCTGCCACTCCTTAGCAAATAGTTATTTTACAAATCTAAATGCCCTTTAATTCCTTTATATAATGTAAATCAGACCAGGATGTCCTATTCTTTCCTTTGACTGTTGTTTGCAGCCTTAGTCTTTTCCATTATCTGCTGTACCATTCGTTTCCTGATTCATCAAAGGCATATGGTGACACGAGAGAAAGTTTAGTGTATTAAAATCGCTATAACAGTAGGAGCTAAAAAGGAAAAAAAAAAAAATATATATATATACATACCAGAAATAAAGCAGAGACTTGTCATCCATGAATTAGGAGCCATTGATAGTTTGGTGGGTCATTAAATAATCATTCCAAACATCAACTGGATATAGTCGAAAGAGTGCTGGATTCCAGGTCAGGAGACTTAGGTACAGGTCTTAGGCCTGTCACTTTTAGCTATATGGCCTTGAGCAAGTCTACTCTTTTTGAACTTCAGTTCCCTCATCTGACAAATGGGAAATACACCTGTCTTGCCTACCAAAGTTATGGGCATCAAACAAGATAATGTGCTTAAAACTCTCTTGTAAGTGATAAAACTCTATGTAAATATAAATTGGTGGTGGATGAGAAGGGATCTAAAGAGAAAAATAATTTCTATGGTTTAAAATTATTAATAAAGTTTTTATTAAAATGTACACATGTAAACGAAAGATGGCTGGCCCTCTTCTTGGAGGGGGGACCATTTTAATTTCTTTTCCTGTACGTTCACTAAGTTGCTGATCCTGGGAGATTATTTCAGTGTCTTCATTTACAAACATCTAAGCGCAGCTTCTAGGAGCTGAGGATGGTCTGCGCCATCACATAGTCAGTTCCTAAAAGGCAGACTTAAATATCACTTGCAAAATGCAGTCCCACAGATTAATGGCAAGGAGAAGTTTTGGCTACAGGTATAAAACAATGCTCACTACCAAAAATGAAAGAAATATTAGAGAGAGGTTTCCATGGCAATGACTTCCTGCAGAAAACTTGATCCGACCTTCAACTGCTGGATAAACGACTTTCATTTTTGAGATGTATCCAGAAACCACATTGATATCTTGATCACCTAGAAAAATACATACACTATTTTAACTGTAGAAAAAGTAATTATTAATGAACAGTAAGAGGGGAGAGACCAAGTCAATGTATTTCTCTAAGGTCCTTTGCAATTGTATGAGTGAAGATACTCCCCTCATAAGCAGGAATAATGTGTCACAGAGGGTAAGACTAGCGGTGATCCTAAGCACAAAGAATTAGATTGCTTTTTCATATTCTAGTTGTGAAGTGTGCCTGTTGGCCCACATTGGACGTCATTGGGAGGAACAGGGTGATCTCAGTTCTGAGATGACTCAAGAAAGAGGTCATTGATATTACAGCTCTGAACGAGGAGTCTAGGGAACTGGATCAATTAGTTGAGACCTAAAAATGGTTTCCTGTTGCTTGCCTGGTATTTCCACATGACTGATGGTGAGACAATGGAGGCTTCATTTCCAAAAGAGGAGCGATAACTACTAATTGTCTATAACTACAACAAACCCACAGGGACCTGACAGAATTTTATTTAAAAAAAAATCTCACTGCAGTAGTTCTTGCCTCTGAGTGTACATTAAAATCACTGAAAGTGACTTTTGTGCCAACACATTTGTATTAGAATCTCTTAAAAGTTGGGGCCCACTCATGTATTTAATTTAAAATGCTTCCCAAGTGATTCTACTATGTAGCCAGGTTGAGAACTCTTAGGCCCAAGGCTTCCTCCATTTTCTGTATGAGCTGCTTCTCTCCAACACCCATTAGCCTGAGCTTGGGTGCTGCACAGCCATCAGCCTCTTTGCCCTGTCTCCTATCATGCAATGGACAGAAGTAGTCAGCACCTGTCCTCCTGGAAAAATCTGTCTCCTTTGCCCTGGCTCTGCTCTCCACCCTCCTGGAAATAAGCAGCTAAAACGAGAGGCCACCGTGATCGGGCTGAGGAGGAACCTGTATGCACTCTCTCCTGTTTATGCAGAGAAGTGGTGCCTGTCTAGTAAGCATGCTGGTTTCTAGAGCCCTGGAGAAGAGGGAGGTGTAGTGTGTTCTGTCAGTGAATTTTATGCACATTTAGGTGGTTCTCAATCCAGTTTTTAAAGGTGAGGCTTGGGTATAATGACCCTTACCACTGCTGAAACTATTGACTGTGATCAAGTATGGTGGTTCCTATAATTTTTTTACAGCCAGGGATTATGCTAAGTGAAATAAGTTAGGAGCTAAATATTGAGTGCCTTCATTTATATGTGGAATATAAAGAAACCAAATAAGGGACCAGACAATGACAAACCGTGAAAGTTGGCCATAGATCTGAGGCAGCCAGGAGGGGTTGGGGAAAGGGGTGAAGCTGGGGTGTGGAGGAAGAATATAGGAACTATGGTGATGGACTCTGGGTGCTTTGGTGCTAGAACTACAGTGACTGCACCTGAGGGGAGAAATCATATAGTGTCCAAAAATTAGCAATGATGGAAGGAAAAAGGTATTTCATTTAAAAATAAATTTAGAGCTTTCTGGCAGTGACGACCTCCCCATGAGAACATGCCTCTCGCGAAGGATCTCCTTCATCCCTCTCCATAAGAAAAGAGGAGACACAAGAAGAAGCGCCTGGTGCAAAGCCCCAATTCCTATTTCACGGATGTGAAATGCCCAGGATGCTATAAAATCACCACCGTCTTTAAAGCCATGCACAAATGGCAGTATTGTTTGTGTTGGCTGCTCCACTGTCCTCTGCCAGCCTATAGGAGGAGAAGCAAGGCTTACAGAAGGACGCTCCTTCAGACGGAAGCAGCACTAAAAGCACACTGAATCCAGATGAATGAGAAATCATCCTAGTAAACAAGTTTTGAATAAAAAATAAAAATAATTTATAAATGAAAAAAATTGTTACACCAAGTAAAAAAAATAATTTGTCTTATCAACTCACTGTGCTGAAGGGGGAGGGCATATCCCACACACTCCTAGCTGACCTAGTTACACTAAAAGCTTCTTCAAGAAAATTTAGATCATTTAATATGGTGGTTTTCATGTCCAGTCTAAGAGGCGCAATTTTTCTGTAGGTGCAAAATTCTATTTCATGATTTAAGTAACTGTATATATGTACTTAAAAGAGTTTCAAATTTGATCCAAAAATGTTTCTTCCTTGGACTTGGATGGCCGGCGCTGTGTGTTGGAGGGAGTCAGCCACACAGGGGCTGTAGGTGGGTTCTGGCTTTGCCCTCCTGGCACCACAAGTAGCTCCCCTCTTCTGCCTACTTCTGTCGACCTCAAGTACCTTTGGGTCAGGGAGAAGAGAGAATTGCGCTCACCAGAGTCATGCTTTATTACTTCATCTTTTATCATCTTGAATCCATCTCCACCATTGGCAAGGAAACTTGGGAGGATCACCTTATACAACTTGTGCATCTCAAGAGGCTCGTACTTGGGCACTCGACACTGGGTGCAAAGTACATCTAATTTGACCACTCTGTCCCCAGGATTTCGGGAAAGATCATAAACCACGTGAATTCCTAGAAAAGAAATGAATCCATATGTTTTCACTGGAACCGAAGTGAAAATTTCTGTTTCCTTAAAAAGGGATTTGGGCCCAAATCTGGAATTGGAGCACTGGGCTTGGTTTTTGTTTAGTTCAAGCTTGAATAAAATTTCATCAAGAGAATAGAGGTGCATTGCAGCTAACCCCCTCTTGATTTAGGTTTATCCTTGAGTTCCTCTGGGAGGTCTGAGAACCACCAGGAAGAAAACTGGCTCTGGCGCCAAATGGGCTAGGAGTGACTCTGTAGGGATTAACCACAACTTTTAAAAATCTTGAACAAATTGGACCAGCAACTTGGTTCAGTGACTTTGGAAAATGAGAAATAGAGAGACACAGAACTCTTGTTAAAATTGTGAAGACTACTAAATGGTAGTGATCTGGGTCTGTGTCACTTTGACAAAACACAGCTACCCGGCACTGTTAGGACATCAAGCCCTATGGATCCTTCAAAGTATTCTTGGAAAAAGTGTAAAATGTCTGCGTTTACCCTACAGGCAGCAGACTGGGGCTCCTCTTCTGTGACCCCTCAATCTCAACGGTGGAGTGTTCTGTAGAGGGAGGTCTCAGCAAGGCGACGCTGCCCATCAGTGGGGCTGTGGTCTAAAGTCAAAAGGTGTGGCCGTATGCGGTGTCAAAGTAAAATAAGATTACTACATTAAGGGCTAGGTTGCTGTACACTGGAGTTAATCATTGCCAAAAGTGTTCTGGAAGTCCTTGTGACTTGGGACGCACATATTTTCATTTAATTTTTCACTGCAACCCAGGTTTTCTCACTGAGCTCAGAGAGGTGGAAGATGTGCCCTAGGTCACAACGGAACCAGAACCAGGTGCTCCTGGCACCTATAAGGCAGGCTACCCCGCGCAGAAATCATCTTTTGTTAATACTGATTGGACACTTTGTTCTTTTGAACCTCTGCCTGCTTCCAGGCTATTATGAATAGAATTTTTTTTTTTTTACAAAGAATAGTGAATGTTTAAACAATTAAGATTTAAACAGAAATGAGATGAAATCTCAAGGCAGTTGACTTGCATAGAATTTGGAGTTCAGCTCCAGAGAGAATCCATTTGCAGTCCAAACCAGACTCAGCAAGTATTGCTGTTTGCCAGAGCCTGGGGCTTTGACCTGACCTCAGCCCAGAGGTGTGGTTGAAAGGTTATGCATTGCGTTGGGTGGGAGAAAAGTCAAGCCAGCCTGGCCACAGAGTGGGAGACCTTAGCTTACGAGCAGGAAACCCTGGATGGTGACTTACCGCCCACCTGCAGGAACTCTCCGCTGGACTGGCCGTGTCGGTGCACGCTGTGCTCAAAGGCCTTCTTCAGGGTGGAGCCTTTTAACTGGACCAGGTCAAAGGTGCCTCCAAAGGGTAGCACAGCAGCCAGGTTCTCCCATGTAATTGTGCCTGAGGGTAGTCACAGGTGAGGCAAGAAGGAAAAGAGTTGAGAACAAGCTGGCCCCAGAGCAGTTTCCCTTAGGATGGGAGGAGAGGGGCGGGAGACACAGGGGCTTGGGGGACTATTAGGGCAGCATCAGCTGTGTTACGGGGTTTCTGATACCCAGGAGGGAATGGATTCAAGAAGTCTCTACCAATGGACAGGCTGGTGGGAACTTATAAAAGGCTGTAGTTCCAAATCAGGGTTCTCTGGCTTGGATCTCCTGGCCCGAGGCTGGATCTCCAGTGGGTGCCACTATGAGATGAGCCTGGGCTTATATGCTAAGACTGGGGCTTTGGTGTGAATGTGGTGTAGTAGTGCACATTTGAAGAGGTGTGAATTTTTTTTTTTTTTAGAGGCACGTTTTATTTATTTATTTATTTGTTTGTTTGTTTTGTTTATACATGCACTGGGTACAGTCAGAAGCGCGGGAGGGTGAGAGAATTCACCAGAGCCAGAGTGGGGAGCAGAGCAGGCAGAAGGACTGAAGTACACTGCTGAGGGGAGCAGCGGGTGGCAGGAGAGGTCTGCGCGCCATGTGGGACCCTCCTCCGGTGGCCGGGGAGCAGCTGGGGATCGAACTGGCGCCGCAGAGGCTGCGGGCAGCTTTGCAACCCAGCGCTCAACCACTGCGCCACCGGGGAGGCCCGAAGAGGTGTGAATTTTTACTTCTGAGTCATACAGTGTTGTAGATCAATTTGCTTCAATAAAAAAATAATATGTGACAAAACCAGAATGGGGAGAAAAAAAAAAGACTGGATTTGCCAGTATACCACGGAGGACTACAAGAAAGCTTGGTTGTCTACTTGGTGTGTTTTAGTGTATGATATAAGTCTGGGATATCTGCGAATGCACTAAAATAATTTAATCCACGAGCTTGCTTTTCCACGAGGAGATTTCCAGTACAGTATTGTCTTTCTCTTTCCAGAGATCAACGTGGAGGCTGTCGATAATTTGCATAAATCAGCACCAATCAGTTTGTAGTTCTGTGAGTTAGAAGTTTAGATCAGACTTAGGCCCCACTAACCCTAGCTGTGGCCTCTGTGTGCAAACACGTAAGAGAATACCCAAGTATGTGTGTGCCCTTGGGGGTGGACACTGACAGTAGTTAGCCCAAACTGAAAGAATTGGCATGATGGTGTGTGGCTGGCCGAGGAGATGAGCGAAGGAGACGTGTCAGAGGGGGCCAGGCTGAGCTTGGGACCCCAGCCCCTGGCAGCCCACCATTGTTGCGTTCGTCAATGGGAGACCGAATGGAGCCTCCATTTAAAATGCACATGGACACGTGGTTCCAGACCAGTTCATCTGGGTGTCTAAGGTTGTTGTTAATCTGCAATGAGAGAGTACAAATTTATATTAGTTATGCTGGGTCTTCTTCCTTCATAGCAGTTTCAGGAAGTTGGCTAGTTCTACTGAGGAAAGAGCTGTTTTCCCCTGCTCCTGCTTTCCTAGAAATTTCTCAAGAAAACCCTTGAACAAAATGGGGTTTTACTGCACAGGTACGCTTGTATTCAGATTTTTTTTTAACCCCTCCTCCTCCTCCTGCTGCTGAGCCTACTCAATATGAAGATGATGAGAAGGAAGACAATTATGATGATCCAGTTATGATGTTTTTAGTAACATTTTCTTTTCTCTGTTCTTTACTTTGTTCTAGGGTACAGTATGTAATACAGATAACATACTAAATGTGTGTTAACTGTTTATGTTATGGGTGTGGCTTCTGGCAACATCATGCTATTAGTTATTAAGTTTGGGGGAAGTCGGGCCTCCCTGGTAGCGCAAGGGGTTACGACACAACTTATGTAGCAATCCGCAGCCACTGCAGCACAGGTTCGATCCCCGGCCAGGAAGCAACCCACATGGCACAGAAGACCTCTCCTGATAACGCCTGCTGCTCCCCTCAGCAGTGTATTTCATCAGTCTGCCTGTTCTGCTCCCCACTCTGTTTCTGGTGAATCCTCTCACCCCCCCACACCTCTGGCCTGTACCCAAGTTCTTGTATGCTTAAATAAATAAATCTTTAAAAAAAAAGTTTTGGGGAAGTCAAAATTTATACAAGGATTTTTGATTACATGGATTGGTGGGTGGCTGTCCTTTATTCCTAATGCCAGCATTGTTCAAGGGTCAGCTGCAACTAGAACTAGTTTTATGCTATGAGTAGCAAAGATCACGACTGTGACCAGTCCTCTGTCAGATTCTTAGAAGCTAGTAGCTCTTAGCTTCCTCTCTTAAGACCCTGTGCTCCCAGAGTAGTGGGCTCTGGTGTCAGCAGGGTCCTGCCGTGGGGTCCGACCTGCCCTGCGGTGCTACTGCTCCTCCACCACGTCCCCTCAGGTAGCCTGAAAGCCTTTCAACTCCAGACCTCAGGCCAACAAGAATCCGGCCTCCACATCTAGGTCCCCAACCAATTTCCATGTTGGCAATTTTGAGAGGCAGTTTTCTAAAATTGAGGAGCATCAAGTATGCTTACAAATACATATTTAGTTACAAGAAATAAAATAAATACTTTCCATGTGGAAAAAAGAAAGTGCAAAAGCATGTCTTTTATACTTGTCCAGTCTCTTAACAAAGAGTTAAGGACCTCTAGCAATCTGGAGTGTTTCTTTCCAAACCTTTCTCTAAACACTTACATACTGGTTTCTCTTTAGCAACTTATCTCACTGGTTGCAGGATGCCCAGGAGGCAAGCTTGGCCTGGCCTTAGAAAGTATGTAAGTTGTGGCTGTATCCCTGGTTCCAAGCTGAGCAGCAAGAAATGGTCCCCTGTGTGTGGGCTTTGAGGCTGTGGGAGAGACGAGACTGATGGTGACAGAATTGGCTCATCATGGAGCCTGCCCTGTCCATGGGCAACCAAATGGCACCTCCACTTAAAATGCACATGGATATATGTTTCCAGGACCACAGCCACTCCCTTTGCAGACAAGTGGGCACAGAGGCAATTTTCATGGGTGATCTTGCTCCACCATGGGTCCTCCTGTTTTCATAATAACTGTATGTTGTCATTCCTTGCTTGGGGAGGAGATTTTAGCCACACACGTCTGGAGCTAAGAACACAGGTCAGTGCAGAAGAGTCTGGCCTAGGCAGATGTGTTTTATGGACTGTGTCTATCTCTTTGGAGTAGCAGAGTTTGTGTATTCACATTATTTTATAAAAGGAAGCAACATCCACAATTCAGGCAGCTAAGATAAACATCTTAAAGGCTTCTGTCTTGTAAAGCAATCAAGTGATTGCCAGCTGACCTAGTTCGGACCCGATCTTAAGGCACTCAGTGTGAATCCATGTCCAGATTTTGTGTGGATATGGATTTTTAAAAAAATTGATTTTTAACTGAGGTAATATTGGGGTGTCTCCATTGGGTATTGCCACCATAGACCACCCACCACAAACTCACCCATATCCCACCACCATAGAACATTGTGCTTCTTTCCTTCTTTGTTCTCCATCTCCCCCATTGTCTCCCCTCTGATGGTGTCTCTGTTGGTCTGAATCAGCTATCAAGGGTTAGTTTTTCAGCTTGTCTTTATCTATCTAGTTACTTTATATTGTACACATTAGCAACGCCATTAAGTATTTATCTTTCTCCTTCTGACTTATTTCACTTAGCATTATGCTTTCAGACTCCACCCATGTTGGCACAAATGGCACGAGTTTATATTTTTGATTTCTGAGTAGTATTCCCTTGTGAATATATACCCCATCTTCTTGATCCACTTATCTGTTCTGGGGCACTTAGGTTGTTTCCTGAGTTTAGCTATAGTCAGTAGTGCTGCAATAAACATGGGAGTGCAGGTTTCCTTTCAAACTAGTGTCCTTAAAATTTTTTTTGATAGATGCCTAGGATTAGAATTACTGGGTTGGATGGTAGATCCATTTTTTTTTTAAAAGATTTGTTTATTTATTTATACAAGCACTGGGTACAGTCAGAAGCGTGGGAGGGTGAGAGAATTCACCAGAGCCAGCGCGGGGAGCAGAGCAGGCAGAAGGACCAAAGTACACTGCTGAGGGGAGCAGCGGGCGGCAGGAGAGGTCTGCACGCCATGTGGGACCCTCCTCAGGTGGCCGGAGAGCAGCCAGGGATTGAACCAGTGCTGCAGAGGCTGCGGGCAGCTTCGCAACCCAGTTCTCAACTGCTGCGCCACTGGGGAGGCCCGGTAGATCCATTTTTAATGTTTTGAGACACCCCCATACTGCTTTCTATAATGGGTATGGATTTTTTAAAGATTGTCAATTCTGTAGCTACCAGTTCACCCCTCTTTGCACCCTCCCTGGCCGCCCATCCCGGCAGAGGCCCTCCATCCCCAGTGGGCTGCTCACCATGGCATCACAAATCAGGTTGCCCATGTTGCATTCTGTGAAGCGGCAGGATTGAGTGGTGCCATCCAGATAGACGATTGTTTTCCCCAATTCCTGGGTGGAATAATTATCTAATTTTATCCTCCATTTGTTAATTTCTGCTTTTATGGTGGGATCTAGTTGAAAGGGGGGGAAAAAAGCTTGCTATTGAAGCAGATATCACAGTGCTCCTTCTCTTTTGGAGAAGGCATCAGGCATCATTTAGCTTAGTATATGTTTCTTTGCCATATTTCTGTACAAGTTGGTTTTGATTGTGAAATTTCTTTAGGAACCTCTATTTTGTTTCCCGGTAATAAGACCCAGAATGGCTCTTAATTTAAAAATTTGTTCCGAGGAGCCTAACACCAACTAATTACAATCTTGTGATTTCTACCTGGGATGTGCTAGTGGTGGTGACTGGGAGGCCAGGGCCGGCATAAAGGGCCGACTCAAGTCTCTGGGCCTCCTTCCAGCTGCGCAGAGGCCTGTTTTGTGACCACAGGCTCTCAGGGCAGATGGCACCTCACCACCCATCTCCCCTCACCCCTGATGGTAAACAGGAAAAAGGCAGGTGGAAGCAGCATAAGAGATGTTCATGTTCATTTTTACTCTGAACCCAGACAAGAGTAAGACAGGCTTTCCCTCACTTGATAAATAAACAAACCCTCGAGACCAGGTGGCTTGCCCCAGGCATGACTGCTCCTGGTTGGGGGAGGGCAGGGGTGCGCCTTGCTCTGCCCAATCTGAACCCCTAGCTTCAGTATCGGTGCTCCTCTGTCATGAGCTGAGTGTGGCTTTCCCAGGCTGGGGTCAAGCTTGAAAAAGAGCAAGAAGCCACGACACAGTGTTCGATGCTGAGAGAACTTGGAGAAGGCAATTGGAATTGGGTGTATTTTTAAATCTCTGTATCCATGAAGAGGGTGGATTCAAGGAAGAAGGTAAAATTCTTCAAAAGTATTACAGTCTTATCCTGAAACAGGAACCAGGTCAAGCCACAATAAAAATTCCAGAATGAGGTGATGGAACATTCCCCAAATTTCACATACCTTCAGGAATGCTGCTGTTGAGAAGAATGGGATTTCCATGTGAAGTGACGACATTTCCCTTGTCATCAAACTCAACCTTCAAGTAGCCGAGATACTTGCCAAAGGCATAGGCCTGGACCACGGGAACCTTCCTTCCATCATCAGAGGTGACTATGAATGGGTAGTTCCCAACAGGCACCTCTTTGGAAGGTGGAGTGCCTAAAATGAGAGGGCCAAAGCTGATCAAATCAGCCCTTGTACGCGGCTGGCTGTGGTCCAGCAGGCTGCTGGCCAGATGACAGTGAATTTTAAATTGATGATTTGCCAGCTGCCGCTTTACATAGCCCGTCTTTCAGAGCCTTGCTGGGGCATCTGCCTCTGTTTCTGAATGTCCTTCTGGCATGTGAATCCTTCCGTTCTCGACTCCACGGGCCTTTACGAGGCTCTTCCTAAGTTCAGGGCACCGTGCCTGGTGCTGAGGGAGATGCAGATGCACTACTGCTAAGACCTCCTACCTTCATCCTGGCCTCTCTCAGCAGCCAGATGGGCTAGCCAAGCCATAGCATTTCAGTTCCCACACCTGTAAAATGGGTGAAATCACAATGCCTATCTCACAGGGCTGCCACATTCCCTATATAGAGGCTGGTGCATGATAGATACTCAGTACATGTGTATTTCTTTCTTGTAGGAGGTGATGGTGACCTCAGACACACAGTCCAAAGCTTAAACTCTATAGATGAAGAGAAGCAGAAATCGCAGGGCGTGGACTTTGCTGGTGGCCTAGGGGTTAAATCTCAGGCTGTCACCACGGCAGTCTGAGTTCGATCCCTGGCCAGGAAGCTAACCCACATGGTGCAGCAGACCTCTCCTATCTCGCCCGCTGCTCCACTCAGCAGTGTATTTCTGCCTGTTCTGCTCCCCACTCTGTCTCTGGTGAATCCTCTCACCCTCTGCACCTCTGGTCTATAACCCAGTTCTTCTATGCATAAATAAATCTTTGAAAAAAAAATGACAGACTGTCCTTAGGTGTGCTAAATTCTGCATCCCCACAGGTGCCTTGCAGAAGTCACATGCACTCCAGAGTCAGAAGAACCTTCCCCATGTGAGGTTTGGCTGATGTGGGCAGGATGTGTGCAGATCACACATTCGACCTCATAAGGGGAAATTTCTGCTGACTCTGTCTCAAAGGAGGCCATCAAAGGGGGCCATTGGGGAGAGTGTGGGACCTGCTTATGACCCAGGGGCTGGAGGCCCAACCCTGCCTCCTGGATGTGGGTCCACATGAGGACAGAGAGCACAATCCCATGGAGCTCAGAGCCCTGGCTTCTCATCCCTTGACACTTTCCAGTTCTGAAATTGTACCTCCTTCAGACGACTTAGGTTGAGTGAGGTTCATATCTCAGTGGTTCATATCTCAGCTCCATGGAGACAATGACATAGTTTGAAATGTTTTAAATGAAGGACTATAGAACAATGTCTATAGTCCCTCCAAGATAGGTCCTATTATACTCTCCAAGACAGGTCCTATTATCACCCCCACTTTACAGAGGAGAAGACTAATTGTCACAGAAGGTATGTGAAGGACAGCAGGCTTGGGGCACGGTAACTTAGACTCTCCGCCTCCCGAGCACAGCCTCGTGTGGTTCTCACAAAATCTGAAGGAGCTGGCTGCCAGTGGTCACATAGCAATTCAAATGCAAGCCCAGGGACTGCACCTTTATGCCCCCAAGTTGTTTCTGGCTTCTCTTTTTGCCTATGACAAACTGGAGTGAATGTTATGAAGACCCTATTTCTGCCATGCTTTTCTCCCTGTTTCAGTTCAATAACCACAGAACAGAAATGCTGCAAATACCCATGCAGGAAACACCTGTTGCCAACCTTAACTTTTAATTTTACTGTTCCTTCTGGAAAAATAAAAAAATCTTGGAACTTTATTTTCACAAAAGCACCCAACTGAGAGTCAGCGGGCAGGCCTGTCCCATCTCCTTTGCAGTGTACAGCCTCAAGGGCCACCGGCAGATATTGGCTGGGACAATCATAGATGATCTGATACACCGTGAGAGGAAGGCTAACACTCTCATCCTCCTCCTAATGTTCTTGCTTTCCTTTGAGAAAGCCTTGAATCTGGGCTTTCCTTTAGAGGGTCAAAGTACGCAGTCCCCTCCCACCTCAGCTACAGACCGGTGGGGAAGATGAACCCCTCTTTTGAGCCCGAGATGCTGGGGGAGGTGCAGTTTCCACTACTTCCACAAGGTGGCGCAGGACACTCCATCCAGGACTAAGGCAAATTAATCTACTTCAGAAATGGCCAGCCTGGCTGTTTCCTGGCAACCCTCGAGGAGGGCAAACCTGCCTTTTTAGTTAGGTTTTTTTTTTTTTTTTTTTTTCAATTGAAGTATAATTGAATGGGATACAAAGAAGACATACAAATGGCAGACACATGAAAAGATGCTCAACATTACTAATCACCACAAAAAAGCAAATAAAAACCAAAATGAGATATCTTCTGACAGTTGTCAGAATGGCTATTATTACCAGAAAGAAATAAGTGCTGGTTGGGGACTGGGTGTGGAATAGTGGACCCTGGTGCACTGCAGGTACAGTCAATATGGGAAACAGTACAGAGATTCCTCAAAAAATTAAAACTGGAACTTACAATCCAGCAATTCCACTTCTGGGTATATATGCAAAGAAAATGAAAACACTAATTAAAAATGATATGTCTGAATTGTGACCTTTATTTTTCTGCCTTGCACAGACATATCAGAACTTACATAGAATCTAAACATTAGGAATCCCACTCCCCGGTGCAGCACCTTGTCGGATGAGAGCCACAGTCTGCACATGCGAGCTCAGATCCCAGCTCCCTTTTGACAGGGCACTCTCTCCAGTTCTAGGAAAGGGCTTGATGTTTCTATTGATAGGGTATGAGACATGTCATTGACATTTTAAAAGGATTTAATTGGGGAAAAGGGACTGAGGGACTAGCTGGTCTGCTTTGGCTCATCGGTGCCTCTTCCATAGTTAAGGGCTCTTCGCTTCCCCTTAACTCAGCAATTCCAAAAAGCCACTGGCAGAGAAAGCAGCCCTGGGCGCCACATTTTCCACACCATTCCATGGTGCCCAGCCAAAGATGCTCATGCTCAAAATAGATTCTCTCCAATGGAACCACACATCTGACTTTGGAAACCCGCTTGTCATCTTGGTAGGAGAGAAATTATCCCCGGAATTCTAGCCCAGCCGTCTAGCAAACACATACAATGGGCCCACACCTGGAGGCACCGTGGAGCTGTGGGCTGGCATGGAGCTGGTGAGCGAGCATTACCTAGCACAGCGTGGTGCCTTGTGTGGGGAGCAGCCCCTCAGGAACATGATGGTTCCAGGGTGGCCTTCCAGCCACCAGCAAGGACAGATCATGTGACAGAGGTGGAGGAAGCAGACTTTGAGGTGATTTTCATTTGACTGAAGGAATTATACTACGTTTTAAGGCAGTCCATGCTAGGATTTTCACGTATATGGGAAGTGGCTTAAGAACTTCTGGATTTCTGTAAGACTGGACTTCTACTTCACATCATAGCTTCTATAGGACTTGAGTTTCTCTTTAATTATTTGGAAGTGCTCAGTCCTGCAGACACTGCTCTTAGCTGTCTCCTGGCCCCTGTGTCCTCAGCCAAGCCCAGGCTTGGCCACCAATAGCTTTGTGCCTGGATAACTGTGACAACTGCCTTTGAACTGGCCTCTGAGCATCTCTTTATAATCCAGTTTCCACACCGCAAACTGAGTGATCTTTCTAAAACATAAATGTGATCATTTATGTGTTTCCTGGCTTTAAAATATTTTCTGCTGGTCTTATGAAAAATACTACCATTTCTGATGTGAATACCATGACCTACAAGACCTACATGATATGACCCTTTCTTAGCTTGCCAGCTTCCTATAGACCCCTTGCCCTGCACTTCTGCTATCTTAGCCTCTTCCATGCCTTTTCCTCTACCCTTGGAGTGAGCCCTGCTGCCAGAGGCCTGCATATCAGTTCCATATATCTTTATGCTTTAATTTATTCATCTGTAAAAATGGAGACCCGGGCCTCCCTGGTGGAGCAGGTGGTTGAGCACAGTGCTGTGAAGCTGTCCTCAGCCTCTGCAGTGCCGGTTCCATCCCCGCTGATCTTGGAGCAACCCACATGGTGTGCAGACCTCTCCTGTCTCGCCCGCTACTCCCCTCAGCAGTGTGCTTCGGTCTATCTGCCTGTTCTGTTCCCCACTCTGTCTCCGGTGAATCCTCTCACCCTCCTGCGCATCTGGCCTGTACCCTGGCTCTTGTATAAATAAAAAAAATAAATAAATTAAAAAAAAAAAAATGGAGACCCTTAGGGGTTGTCAGGATTAAAGAAGATAATGCAGCAAATAAAGCTAGAAACTCAGTAAAGGTTAGTGATTATTATTTACCAGTTTTAACTCGTGGTTGTCTTCCTGTTCTTAGCCCAAGTGTCAGTTCCTCAAAAGAACTGACAGCTTTGATCTTAGCTTTTGATCAGGTCCTGCTATAGATGCTCTTGCCACATCTTGTACCTCTCCCTTCACAGCATGCTCTGTGGTTATACATGATATGATTGACTTATTTGCAAAATTACACTTAAAAAAATCTGATCAGGATCAGCATCTCTTTAAAGACAATACATTCCATGGAGGCAGGGGCTGCTGTGCACCTAGCACATGGTAGGTGTTAGTAAATGTTTGTTGAGTGCTTTTGTGGGGAATCCACATGTGGAGGTGAGCAATGTTGATGTGTATAGGGTAAGTAAAAATTATCAGCATTTTCTACCCTCCTGCTATTAGCATTAATGATGGGTCCCTGTGGTCCTACATGTGTGCCTAATGGCAGACACCTGGAATAGGGTATGGGCGTGCATAGGTGGGCACACCTGGGCTGAGAGGCTGGGCCTATAAGGGTGGTGTCACGGGACTGCCAGGAGAAAAAGAAACAGCAACGGCAGAGAGAAAGCAGAAAAGAGCCCATAAGAGAATGCCAGAGGGCCCAGAAAGAGTGAAGATTCGCCAGGGACTGGGAGGCCTGCCAGCCTCCTTGCAGCCTGGCCTCCCTGGTCTTCCTGCCTGCCAGCCTTCTTGCAGCCTGGCCTCCCTGGCCTTCCTGCCTGCCATGTACCCGGGTGAGCCATTTCCCACCCTGTGGGGCTCCTTTGTTTGCCCAACCAGTCAGGACTGGGTGTAGGCAGATATCTGGATTGGATTTCATGAGGGTTACACCTACAAATGGTGTAAAAAGCTCAATAAAACTCTCCTTTACCCATCTGCCTGGATCATAGAGAACCTGCTCTGTGCCTTGCTGGCTCTACAATGTGTTAACTCCTCTCCCCAGTGGCCCTCAATTCAACATCCCCAACTAGCCAGCCAGCAAAGAGAACTGAGTGAGTTGCTGGGAGTCAACAGAATGGGTATGGTACTTGTTCAGTTTCAGTTTGGTTTCATTCTGAGGCTACTTTAATTTATTTTATTTTATGCATATAAGAGCTGGGGCACAGGCCAGAGGTGTGGGGGGTGAGAGGATTCACCAGAGACAGAGTGGGGAAGAGAACAAACAGATTGACTGAAATACACTTCTGAGGGGAGCAACGGGTGAGTCAGGAGAGGTCTGCCTCGCCATGTGGGTTGCTCCCTGGCCAGCCACGGACTCGAACTCGTGCAGCAGAGGCTGCGGATTGCTTCATAGTTTGCGTCTTAACCCCTTGTGCCACTAGGCAGGCCCTCTGGGGCTACTTTTATTTTTTAGATTTATAAAACAGATTTAATTACTGTTTTTTAATTTATTTTTAAAGATTTATTTATTCATGCATAGAAGAACCAGAGTACAGGCTAGATGTGCAGGAGGATGAGAGGATCCACCAGAGACAGAGAGGGGAACAGAACAGGCAGACCGACTGAAATACACTGCTGAGGGGAGCAGCAGGCGAGACATGAGAGGTCTGCTGTGCCATGTGGGTATCTCCCCAGCCAGCCGGGATCGAACCCCCGCTGCAGAGGCTGTGGACAGCTCCACAGCGCTGTGCTCAACTGCCTGCACCACCAGGGGAAACCCTAATTACTGTTTTTTAAAAAAGTGGTTTAATTTTTCTTTTTTTTAAATCTCTGAGTAACTTTTCCTTGCAGGAAATCCTGTGGTAAGGCAAGCCGTAAAGTGGGCCGCTCAGGTAGCCCAGCTCTAGGCTCTGTGCAGGACTGTGGGGAGACTCCTCCAAGAGGCCCCCAGGCCAGCTGCCACTCCCTGGCCCCCTCTCTGCCCCTGACACAGAAGCAGTACCCGCTGTCCAGGACAGAGGGTTCTCTCCTGTCTTCACAGTATAGTCAAGAAGCTTGCGCAACTAGACAGTGAGTCACCCTCTCCTAAGTGATCTTTGTAGCAACCATAGAACATAAGCGTTCGTGTCTCCTTCAGGGCATTCAAGGGAATCTCTAACTCCCACTTTGTCCCTCTGTTTGCACATGCTTAATTGGCTGCTCAAATTCTTGCTCTTGGACTTCAGTGATGACTGGGAGGACTAAGAGACCAAGCATCTTTGAGTAGCGGCAGGGTGGGCACAAAACCTTCATGAAATCCAAGCCAGGTGTCTGCCTACACCCAGTCCTGACTGGTTGGGCAAGCAAAGGAGCCCCGCAGGGTGGGAAATGGCTCACTATGCTCACATTTACTCATTCAGTAAAAATTTCCAAAGCTCCAACAAGTACCCAGCCTTTTGCCTCTCCATGGTTGGGCAAGGATAGGCCTGAGGTCTCTGCTTCGTCTTTATAAGGCCAGGCGAGGCTGTGCAATGGAGGGAGAGCAGAGGAAGGAGCAGTTCCCCAAGCGGCCCAGCACCCTTCTCTTCACAGAGGATCTAGCCAGGCCCCTGGCTTAGTGTTCTTCCAGATCCAGACTTCCCATTCACTTTTCACATGATGGAAAGGGTTTATATATAATAAATGAAGCAAGAAAAAAACCCCCAATAACACAGCCACCCTCTGTTCTTACCACAAAGGCCTGTTACCATGCAGGTTCCGAAGAAATGGAATGGTGAGAGATACTGATGTGTACCTTAACATGTCCTTGTAGTTCCATTTACTAATAGTGCTCTTTTCAGAAGTAATGAGTTTATTTCATGAGATTAAAAAGGAGGTAAACTTGGGCCTCCCCAGTGGTGCAGTGGTTGAGCACCGTGCCACGAAGCTGTCTGCAGCCTCTGCAGCACCAGTTTGATTCCCCGCCGGCCGGGGAGAACCCCACATGGTGCACAGACCTCTCCTGCTGCACCTGCTGCTCCCCTCAGCAGTGTATTTCAGTGGATCTGCCTGTTCTGCTCCCCACTCTGTCTCTGGTGAATCCTCTCACCCTCCTGCGCTTCTGACCTGTACCCCAGTTCTTGTATAAAATAAATAAATAAATCTTTAAAAAAAATAAAAAGCAGGTAAACTTTATCATTACTTAATGTAAACCTGATAAGTTTTTTTAAGGAAAATCAGCACTGAGGTGGAAAAGGCATTCTCATGGTGGTCACATTGAGTGGGAAATGCTGTGTTTGCATTCAGTGAGGGGCCTGACATCTGATTCCCATAAACTGTACAATATCCACTGGTGAACTGTGGAGTGAGGAGTATGCAATATGAACTGGTTTTCCTGGAGATCAACTGGCATGGAAGACCAAATCATGACAGAATTTGGAAAGTCCCTTCTAGGTGAATAGTCGCAATTTCACAGCCATGGGTATCTAGGCTTTTGAGAAATCTATAAACTAAGGACAAGAGAACTGGGTGAGACACAGCCAGAATGCTTGGGATAAAGCACCCTTTGCATTCCTGATTTCTGACCTTTTAAAGGCAAAAAGATACATATGGTCACTATATAAAATTATAACAAAAATATCAATTCAAGTTGTTAACCAGACTAAGCCCAAGATGGAGTTGCTCATGTTACTTTTTTTTTAAGATTTATTTATGTGAAATATTATTCAGCAATCAAGAAAGATAAACTCATGCTATTCACAGCAATGTGGACAGAGCTAGAAGGAATTATGCTCAGTGAAATAAGTCAGAAGGAAAAAGAAAAATACTGGATGGTTTCACTTATAGCAGGAATACAGGGGAACCAAATAAGACATCAGTGTAAAAAAATAATAACAGTACAAAACACAGCAAAGCAAAAACAGACAATTATAAATCAGAGACATCCTGCAGGGGAGGAGGAGGGAGATGGATCAGAGGGAGGGAGGAGCACAGGGGACTGAGGTGATGGTGCACGGGTGAAGGAAATTGGGGAAGGAAATTCTATGGGGACTACACCTGAGGGGGTGGAGGGAAGCAAATATTGTTTAAAAATGAATAATGGTGGGGCCTCCCTGGTGGCACAAGGGGTTAAGACGCAACCTATGAAGCCATTGGCGGCCACTGAAGCACAAGTTAGATCCCTGGCCAGGGAGATATCCACATGGCGCAGCAGACCTGTCCTGTCTCGCTGGCTGCCCCCCTCAGTAGTGTATTTCGTCTGTCTGCCTGTTCTGTTCCCTGCTCTGGCTCTGGTGAATTCTCTCACCCTCCTGCACTTCTGACTGTACCAAGTGCTTATATAAATAATAAATCTTTAAAGAAAAATGAATAATGGTGTAAAAAACTTAAAAAAAGAGAAAAAAACCTGTCAGTTTCAGGCCACATTTTAAAGTATCTAATAAAATTTGTAGGTGAATTTATCAAGATTGCTGAATAAAATGTCACTATGTGAAAAAAAAAAAAGATTTATTTATGCATATAAAAACGGGTACAGGGGGCCTCCCTGGTGGTGCAAGAGGTTAAGCACAGCACTGTGAAGCTGTCTGCAGCCTCTGCAGCATGAACTCGGTCCCTGGCAAGCCAGGGAGCTACTCACATGGCACAGTAGACCTCTCCTGTCTCTCCTGCTGCCCCCCTCAGCAGTGTCCTTCAGTCAGCCTGCCTGTTCTGCTTCCCACTCTGTGCCCCAAACCTCTGACCTGTACCCCAGTTCTTTTATGTATAAATAAATAAATCTTTTTTTAAAAAAAGAACAAACTATTAAAAAAAATTAAAAACTGGAGTACAGGCCAGAAGTACAGGGGGTGAGAGGATTCACCAGAGACAGAGTGGGGAGCAGAACAGGCAGATCTACTGAAATACACTGATGAGGGGAGCAGCGGGCACACACGAGAGGTCTGCTGTGCCATGTGGATTAGCTCCCTTGTCAGGGATCGAACTGGTGCTGCAGTAGCTGAGATCATTTCACAGCGCTGATGCTTAACCCCTTGTGCGACCAGGGAGGCCCCTGGAGTCACTCATGCTAAATCCCACATTTGCAAGTCAAAACTTCACTGTATTTCTATGCTCTGTTCTCTCTGAAAAGGCAGGCCTCAGACAACCAATCAGCACTTGCCTGTTCAGCACAAGTTACCTGGCTGGCTCCAAGGCTTCACTTCTCCCCACAGAAGGAAAGTAACCTTGCTTTAACCAGTAAGTAAATGCCCATGGCCACTTCCTTGTTCTTCATTTTAGTCTATAAATATTTCTTGCTCTTCAATGCTCTTTTGTGTCTGCTGGGTGGGATGCCGCCCAACTCATGAATCACTGAATAAAGCCTACTGAATCAGTAAATTATCTGTGGAAAAATTTTAAAAAATAAAATTTAGTATTAATTACATTTATGTGGTAGAGAGAGGTTTTTAAAAAATGTATTTTTTATAAGTGGTTAATTTCTCATTTTATTTATTTTTTATTTTTTTATTTTTTAATCATTGTTCAGTTTAAAAAATTATTTTTAAAGTAAAACGAGTATTACCGTGTATTTGCCAAGTGGAGAAGTAAAAGAGTATCCATTGTCTCACTACTCTGTGGTAATGGCCATATAATTTCTGTGATTTACAAAAATGTACATGTATGGATCATGATGAGTGGAAAACTGGTGACAGAATACACCTCAGGGAGAAAGCATACTGTTTAGTAAAGTGCTTATGAGAAGACAAGAGTCTGACAGTTTTAGTTATGGTGTCTTTGCTCCTCTCTTCTCCAAGGTTAGGTGAGGTAGGTTAGGGATGGTAGACCAGGTGGGGGACCAGATTGAAGATGCTTAATTAGTGGGAGAAATATTGAGTTTCAGGAGTAGCCTGGGATAAAGAGGGTAGAGAAGAAGTAAAGAAAAGGAGACCACCAAAGTGGTAGATGGTGGGCACTCTGAGGAGGGGCGGGCTGAGGAAGAAAAGCCAACCAGTGATAAGTGCCCCAGTGGTAATGGCGGAGGGCTTTGAAGACCAGGACTCAGTGCAGGTTACAGGTTGTGCCGTGCTATGGCTGTGTTTTCTATGGTGCCATGCAAACTCCTAGGGTAACTGCCCGTGTGTACAGTGTTTGGGGAGATAAGAAGAAAGGTCAGTAGGTCTTGTTGCATACATAGGAAAGAATGGTTTGAAAGAGCAAGGCCAGAGGTGCTAAGAATTCAGCAGAAGTTAAACTTAGGTTCAAGGAACCAGGAAAAATGAGGGATCTCAGATTTGATATTTCTTTGAGAAAGATTGAGAAAAATTCCAATATTCCCAAGTTTTGTGGGATAAGGAGTCTTTTAATTTGTTAAAGGGAGAAGTGACCTCATGTGTTAGTTTGAGGATTTGTGACTCTCAGGTAGTTACAGTCTGGAAAGTACATCTTTCTATGGATCTTAGTGGAACCCATCATGGTGATCATTTCACAATACACGTAAATGAAACCATCATGCTGTCGACATTAAACTTATGCAGTGACATATGTCAATGATTTCTCAATAAAACTAAAAAAATCTGTATGCAGATAATTTATGTATCCTCCCTCTTTTCATTTAAAAGATTTGACATCTTTTAGACCCACTATGCTCCAGGGTCCAGTTCTGCTCATATATTACCTAATAGAACCCCTGCAACTTTCTCTGGAATAGTCAGATCACTGTGACCATTTTTAAAATAAGAAAGCTGAATCCCAGAGCTGTTGACTTATTTGAGGTCAGACAGCAAGCGGTGACCAACCCGGAAGGGTAAGGGGTTGGTCAGAGTCCAGAGCCCTTTCTATAACCCCATGTTGCTTCCTAAAGAGGTTGGGAAAATCCAAACCTTCTTGGAAGTCTGTCAAACAGCACAATTAAGACAACAAAAACCACAGCCCCAGGAAGAGGTTTATACTTTGTGGTAGGAGTGGGCTTATGGTTTCACAATAGTTGATCAGTAGCTCCCCTTATAACTCAACCCCGCCAAAGACCTTGTATGCATTGGATAGTCATCCTTTTTAGATTTTGGTTTAAAATAGTCCCAATTCATCTTGAAAGGCAAATTCATGAGAAGTAGTGAAGTCTTATCAGTGTTCTATGATTGCACTAATCACCAACTGGAGGCTCTGACTTTGCTCCATTAGAGAAGCTGGTGCTAAGAAGGGGGTGTGGCTACAATGACTGAAAGGTTTTGAGTGAGTGGCCAAGTCCCTGTGCCAATCAGAACGCTGTCCTTGAAGTTACTGCCGGCTCCCCTGCCTGTTGTTTGATTCTCCCAACACACTTAATAAGGCACAGATGTTGGCAGTCCTTATTGATGCCCAAAGGAGATGGTTCTTTGTTGGACAGTGTTTTCCTGTCCTGTGGGTCTAGGAAATAAGACCATTCTTTTGTTCTGAGAGGCAAGATTCTCTTAACCAATGAGTGAAAATTAAGGAGAGATGAACAGTGACCACCACCAGTAGAATCTTTGCCTTCCTTCTAATGAAGCCTGGACAGGCTCCTCTATTCCTATCACATGCCTGCAGCATGAAAAACAAACAGCAGGGTTTTGTATCTGTTCTTTGCTATTCCATTACTTTGAGAATGAACTCTGAGGACATTAAAATCATTTATGTTCTCTAAGTAAATAAAAAGGCATGAATTTCATATTCAGCAAATGTGTATCTAAATCTAGAAGCAATGAGAATCACGTAGTTAATAAAAAATGATCAAATAAAGAAATCCTACTTTTTTTAATACAAGAACCGGGGTACAGGCCAGATGCGCAGGAGGGTAAGAGGATTCATCAGAGACAGAGAGGGGAACAGAACAGGCAGACTAATGAAATGTACTGCCGAGGGGAGCAGCAGGCGTGACAGGAGAGGTCTCCATGCCATGTTGGATTCTTGCCAGCTAGGTGGTAACTACATTAAATAAATAACAGAACAGAAAAAAATCAGATGCATCTGCTTTTGAAATTTTCTTTCAGTTTTTCAGGAGTGTGTGTATTTGTTTGTATGTGTTGGGTCCTATATGTGTTGAAATTGTTCAAACAAATTGAAAATTCCAAGGGATGTATTATTTTACCACATTTTTATTATGAATTTTAACTCTATGGTAATTTCAAAAACAATTCAGTGGAACCTCTTTTTAAAGGGAAAATTTATTTAAATAAATTACTACTTTTAATTGTTAATTTTATTCCTCAAGAATAAGTATCAAAATTTATTATAGTCGTGAGAACAAGTATAATCTTGGTGAACAATCATAAAATGCGAAATAAGTGGCAAAACTAAAAGAGGCAAGTTTTTTCAGAGGCTATAATTATCTACTTCAAGATTTATGGATAAGTAAATGATCATTTTTATCTTTGCATCTTTCTTTCATAGTCATTCATCACAAATGAAATTCATTTACTTAGCAAAAGGCATATACTGATCTGTAGGGCTTCACTGGCTGGGACAAAAGAGACATAAACAAAAGGACAAGCTGCAGAATTAACAGGAAGTCAGGCTTTGTCTTGAGCTTTTCCAGACCCACCAAGGCTGTGCGTGAGCAGCAGGCACTGGGATGCGGCATAGATTAATATGGCGTAAAGAAATATCACGAGGAAGGTTGGAGTGACTTCCAAATACCTTTGATTCATCTATTGTTTTCAGCACACCTCATTTAAAGATGAGCCTCTCAAAATATGGGCTAGTTACAATAGGAGAGAGTTCATTTACTGGGTGGACCTGGCAGTTTAAAAAGGTGAAACAGAAGAGAAAATATCAGTGTACATTCCAGATGCAATATGAAAGTGTTCTTTCTGTGTGGCATGCACATGCTTGTACACACATGTGCCTGTGTTCTAGCGTGTGAATGCACACATGTGAACGTGTATGCTGAGTTTTCATGTACAATGCCTTTCTTACTATGAACCACAGTCCAAAAAGTCTGAAACTACTACTCCACTGGTGAAGGGCAAGGAAATAGGAGGCGGACATCTAGCTCCGGCGCTGGGCCCTACGCTTCTGATATGGCCTCAGAGAAAAGTTAAGAGAAGGCTGTGGGGAAAGGTTTAGTTCTGGTCTTACCCACAGAGCTGGGGAATGCCTGAAATAAGAGCTATTAAATTTCTAGACAGCATATCACTTACATCCTTTCATTACATACATGAAGTTACATCACCTTTTGTAATAGTCACTGTTGCCACCCCCTCATTTTACAGTTGGGAGGAAACAGGCAGAGTCTTAAACCTGTGCCCAGTGCTGCCTGTATCCTGCTGCAGTGGATTTTCCTGGTCGTGCTGTCCTCAGGGCATCTAACCTTCCTGGGGGACTTAAGTGGCTCTGGGAGGTTTGACTGCAATGTTACTTTCTTTAAGAAAGAAATTTACATCCCTGGCAGTGCCCCTGACTGTCCAAGTCATGCTGAAGAATTGTCAGCTTTGTGCCTGGAGCTGTTTTCAACATTTTATACCATCCTTTCCTGTGACATAGTATTTATCCTTCTTGTGAGTAATGTAAATACTTCATCTATTTTAGTCTGTTTAAAAAAGAGCTTCGTTAAGAAAACTTAACACTTACTTAAATAAGGGACCAGGAAAACGAATAACTATAAGAAAGTGAAAAGCAAAATCAACAAAAAACTACGAACCAGAGACACTTTTAGGGGGGCGGGGGTGGGAGGGGAGGGATTGGGGTCAGAATGGGGGGCTGCAATTGTATGGGGAATATAAAAATAAAATTTATTATTAAAAAATAAATAAATAAATAAATAAAAAAAAAGAAAACTTAACACTTGATCTCACTGATAAGTATAATATTAGGTTTGAAATGATTCTTTAGACTGTGTTTACCGAGGAGTAAAATAACTTGTGAGGGAACTGAATCAGTAAGGAAATGAACACCTGGACACTAGCGTTATTTTCTTAAGTAAAGGTCAGCCCTACCCGTCATCATCATGATTGGCTTATTTTTCCTGGCAGGCAGTTCCACGCCACAACCAGGACTACAGCTATTTGCAATTTATAAAGTGTTTCTGCAGACACCAGCTCATATAATTCTCACAACAATGCAGCACTTTGAGCATTATCCCCATTTTGAAGTGAAGCCAATAGGTTCAGAAGTTCAAGATTTTTTAAGTGAGTCAGAACTGAAGTCTTCTGCCCTGGTGTTGTGTTTCTTTCTTTTCTATCCATAATTTGTTTCTCTTTTTTTGATTGCAAAATTAATACACACTCATTATTTGAAAACAGAAGTGCTAAGAAGAAAAAAAGCTACCTGTATTCTCTTCTTAGATAACCCTTTTAACATTTTTGGTTATTTTCTACTGTTTGGGATATTTTTCTTTACTTTTCCTTTGATGAAAAGAGAATGTCCTCAGAGAGCTCATGGAGAGATGGCCGAAGCAGCAACCTCCTTAGTGGAGGAGTGTTCCCCATCAAAGCTCCTCACTGCTGATAAAAGCCAGCCACCATCCTGGCCCTCCTAGTCTTCCTTTTCTTGAAAATACTTCAAAGCTTCTTGTGGCTGTGGTGGGGGGCCCAGGGGGAAAGGCTTGTGGAGCCAGACCCAAAAGTTCTTGGACATTATAGATTCAGATGGAGGTAAAAAGTGGTTTTCTAACTAAAAGTACCTAACACAGAGAAGGCAGTGGGAGAGAGGATGAGAAATACTGGGGGGCAGTGTCTCCCAAGGCACTCCCTCCGGTCTAGTGTGTAGTATAGTCAGGGCTTGAGCCCAGAGTTCCAGTATCTGTTTCCTTTTTTTTTTTTTTTTTTTTTTTTTTAAGATTTATTTATTTTATGCACACAAGAGCTGGGGTACAGGCCAGAAATGCGGGGAGTGAGAGGATTCACCAGAGACAGAGTGGGGAACAGAACAGGCAGATCAACTGAAATACACTGCTGAGGGGAGCAGTGGGCCAGATAGGAGAGGTCTGCTGCACCTGTGGTTAGCTTGCTGGCTGGGAATCAAACTCGTACTTCATTGGCTATGGATAGCTCCACAGGTTGTTTCTTAACCCTTGTGCCACCAGGGAGGCCCACCTTTTTTTAAAAAAAAAATTATTTATTTATGTATATAAGAACTGGGGCCACAGGTGCGGGGGTGGGGGGTGGGGTTGAGAGGATTCACCAGAGTGGGAGCAGAACAGGCAGATTGACTGAAATACACTGCTGAGGGGAGCATTGGGCGAGACAGGAGAGGTCTGCTGCGCCATGTGGGTAGCTCCCTGGTCAGGGATCAAACTCATGCTGCAGTGGCTGTGGGTAGCTCCATAGTGCCTCGTCTTAACCCCTTGCACCACCAGGAAGGCCCCAGTTACTGTTTCCTTTGAACCTACATATCAGATCCTGTCACCTTGACGTGTGAGGGTCTTATCTATATTATTTTGGTTATGCTTAAAATTTTTATATAAGATGTTGCTTTTTGGTGTAAACTGACTGTTGGGGGCTCAGCAATCTTTTTGTTTTATATATATTTGCATATATATTGTATATATTTGCATATATATTATGTATTTGCATATATATTTGTTTTATATATTTGCATATATATTATACATGTTATATAAAGATATTGTAATATGCCTAAATTAATGTAATTTAGGTCATTGTGAAGCAATCAATTATTCTGGTAATGCTCTAGAATCTTTCCTTGAGAAAGATTCACACATGTTAACATTCAATATGTATTACATGACTATTACACATTATGTAATATAATTCATACTATAGGTTAAAAAAGCAGCAAAAATAATAAGCTACAAAGACAAAAGTTATCTAGACATCCTGGCCCACATCATTTTTGGGGAAATAATTACCTGTATAAAGAAATGTGTTGGAGTGGCCTCCCACCACGACGTCCACTCCCTTCACTTTCTGAGCGATGAGTTTATCCATCTCAAAGCCAGAGTGTCCCAGTGCAATTATTTTGTTCACACCTAGAGTTGTTAGTTTATCAACTTCAGGTTGTAAGGCAGCAATTTCTTCTTCAAATACTAAATCTCTTCCTGTGGAGCAAAATAAATAAAATGGACATTATTTGGCAGTAATTTTTATTATATTACTTATTATACACACTGATATGCCAGTAAAAGACACCTTCATATATTGAGGCTCTTCACTTACTTAGACTAACACATATTTATAAATCACATATGAAATCCCTAGAAAGCCAAAAAAATTTCCATCAATAGCCTCAGTTACAATCACTCAGTGTTACATTAGTTTAGGATTGTGAATGATAGTATGTTGCTCAAATTCCATGTAAAATTATGAGGAGGTTTCAGACCTGGAAATCTATTTTTTAATGTGTTTTATATTTAGATTTCTGTTATGCCAATGCAGAAAATGAGCACACAAGTGTGATAACTATATGTATGCCAAGTCATAATGCTATATGTACACCTTTAACCTACACAGCATTGTATGTCAAATATATTGGTACGTATTATACATGTATACCCTAACTCTTCAGCCATGAATTCAGCAGCCCCTGAAATCAAGTCCTCACCCAACTTTCCAGCTTTCCCTACTCCGAAACTTTGTTCTAGGAAACTACACCTTCAGCTACCTTGTGACTGTGGTCCCTGCGCACTCCTGCTCTCACCATTCATCCCAGCAACATTCACTGAGAACTTCCCAACTGCTGCTCCCCTGCCCCCGCCACCTGTGTCTGTTCTACTGAAGGCCCTTGGCCCTGGGGTTCTTGACAGGACCCTCCAGGGGTCAAGGAGGTCTTTGCTCAAGTCTGTCTGCCCCCACCCCAAGGCAACCATCACTTTACCCAAGCCCCCTTCCTCTCTCCCTCCGACTTCACAACTCTCTTGTGGTATTTAATTACATTCTATCTTAAGTGAACTACAAAAAAACAGTGGACAGAATATAAATTATGGAGACATAGTTTGCTTTCGAGTTTGCTGCCTAATAAATATTTATTTAGTTTTTCAACAAGTCTACATCTTTATCTGAAATTCCCAGCTGACCTCTATGTTACATTCCAGATGTTCATTGAGAGGAGACACAGGTTCTGTACTCTGGTTGCTCAGGCCGCTGCTGACAGGTAGAGACTAAGGTGTTTTCTGGTGTTATCGGTACTCAGACTAGGAGCATCTGACCAGGTGGCCACTGTAGCAAGAGGCCACTCATCCCAACCCTACTCACTGGGAGCATTTGGTTTGTTAGAAGTGAGGCAGCTTGCTTTGGTGGTGGTGTGGTGTAGTAACATATATCTGAGGAGGTGTGACTCTGACTCACATACAGTGCTGTAATCAATGTGGTCTCAGTAAGAAAGAAAACAAAGAAAAAAAGGCATCAGGCAGTCTGGCTCCCTCTGTAATCTCAGCCCTATCCTCTTTGCAGAAGCCCACTCTCCCCCCCACCCCTCACCCCCGAGTCCTCAGGTCGAAGCCTGCCAAAGTCACTCTGGTGGGATCACATCCTTTTTTTTTTTTTTTAAAGATCCATTTATTTATTTATACAAGCACTGGGTACAGTCAGAAGCGCAGGAAGGTGAGAGAATTCACCAGAGCCAGAGCGGGGAACAGAGCAGGCAGAAGGACCGAAGTACACTGCTGAGGGGAGCAGCGGGAGGCAGGAGAGGTCTGCACGCCATGTGGGACCCTCCTTTGGTGGCCGGGTTGCAGCCGGGGATTGAACCGGCGCCGCAGAGGCTTCGGGCAGCTTCGCAACCCAGCGCTCAACCGCTGCGCCACTGGGGAGGCCCGGGATCACATCCTTTTAGTCAGAGGAACACCTTTAAGACACTTAAAAAATAGGTGACACTTGACATCCACAATGGCGCTCTGGCTCCCCCATGACCTCAACAGTAACAGCTATTGACCATATGTCCACAGTGTGCAAAGGCCTGGTCACCGTGGGGCAGATGTCCACCCCCTGGGAGGGCCAGATAATCTCAGTCCCAACAGTAGGGAGCAGGAGAGCCTTGTCTGTTCTGTGGCTGAGTGGCCGCAAGGCCCTCTCCCCTCAGAGCCCAGCAGCTGCTTGGGTTGAGGGCACCTGACCTTCTGATGTTGCTTTGAATGGCCTGCATCTGTTAAAAACAATAAATAATATATTATGTATTTGTATGCTAAATTAAAAATATCTTCAATGTATTATATTATATTAAATGTTATATTTTATTATGTTATATTATATTTTATTATATTAAATGTTATAGTCTATTATATTATATATTATATTTATTATATAATATATGATATCATATTATTATATTATATTAAGTGTTATTATATTATATTAAATGTATATTAATTTATATATCATATATTATTTTTCTAATTGTTAAATAGCAGCATGTCCTATGTTAATTCTGTTTTTAAATTGAAGCATCATTTTTTCATTCTTTTTTTTTAAGATTTATTTTATTTATTTATGTATACAAGAGTTGGGGTGCAAGCCAGAGGTGCAGTGAGTGGGGGAGGGAGGGGAGTGAGAGGATTCACCAGAGACAGAGTGGGGAGCAGAACAGGCAGACTGACTGAAATACACTGCTAAGGGGAGCAGTGGGCAAGTCAAGAGAGGTCTGCTGTGCCATGTGGTTATCTGGCCAGGGCCTGCCCATAGCTTCATGGTGCTGAGACTTAACCCCTTGTGCCACCAGGGAGCCTCCTTTTTTTCATTCTTGTCAGTGTTTTGACAGTATAGGATGTCCCCCTCAGGTGTGATTGCCGACGCACTCCCACCAGGGAAGCAGCCACAGTCTTGCACCAAGTCCCTTGTGCTCTGCCCTCCCCCTCAAACCTCTGGATGCCTCAGATCTATGGTCAGCTTTCAAGGGTTGGTTTTAAAGTTTGTCTTTGACCCTTTGTTTGGTTTCTCTGTATTCCACATATAAACAACACCATCCTGTATTTATCTTTCTCTTTCTGGCTAATGCTTGCTCCTGGTTTCCCAATTTCCTTTTTTTTTTTTTTTTTAAGGGAGATAAATTCTTTTTTTTTTTTTTAAGATTTATTTTTATTTATTTATACAAGCACTGGGTACAGTCAGAAGCACGGGAGGGTGAGAGAATTCACCAGAGCCAGAGCAGGGAGCAGAGCAGGCAGAAGGACTGAAGTATACTGCTGAGGGGAGCAGCGGGCAGCAGGAGAGGTCTGCATGCCATGCGGGACCCTCCTCCGGTGGCCAGGGAGCAGCCGGGGATCGAACCGGTGCTGCAGAGGCTGCGGGCAGCTTTGCAACGCAGCGCTCAACCGCTGCACCACCGGGGAGGTCCTCCCAATTTCCTTTAAATAAGGAAAGAAAATTTGTTTCGATAATTTAAAGAAAATGCCATTTTGTTTTCACTGCCAAGGTGTTTCAGTGAAAGTGGTTCAAATGTTTCTTGAATGGTCTTAACATTGTAGAATAATGTATGTACACATATGTATACACAAATACATGTATATTGTAGCAGCTTTATATTAGAATATAGATATACACATGTATCTACACACAGACACAACAAAGTCATTAAAACTACAAGAGATAAATAATGAAAAGGAAGAAGGTAGAGTTAACTAGACATGTCATAATCATACTAGAAAAGGAAAAGATAGGGTGTACTGAGGAAAAGATAGGGTGTACTGAGCTCTGGGTCCCTGGTTCTGAAGAAGGAAGGGCAGTGAATTACATGAGTCTCATTCTGGAGTAAGTGACTCTGTATTGTTTCGCACTGGTTACAAATAGCCTTTCACCCAATTTTGAACTCACTGATTTTAAACAATGATATTGTTTATGTCAACAAAGAAGTTCATTGAGCAGAAGAGTGAATGTCTTCAAGGCGAAACTGAGAACAACATGGAAGTCACTAGATGGATTTCATCAATGTCATCCTAAGAACAATACCATATGTGATTCCTGTTATTATCTATAATGTCCATTAAAATAACACCAAATCCTGAGTTAGTGCATCTATTTTCAAGCAACGCATGTCAAAAGAGTAGAAAATACCTGGATTTGAGAGATAGGGCGTTTCTTGTGAGGTATATCCAACAATTCCCACCTTTTCACCACCAATGGAAATAGCTTTATATGGAGCATAAAGTCCTGATATTTGAGATGCTAGCGGCCCCTTTGCTTTAATGTTTGCACTCAGAATTGGAAATGTGGCGTTTTTGAGGAGTGGATCAATCAGTCCTTCTACACCATTATCAAATTCATGATTTCCCAGTGCCTAGTAGAAAGAGGAAAGAGAAAAAGAATTAGGAACTCTGGAATTTCCAATAGAAGCATACCTTGAAGAGCATTACACTAGGCCAGAGGCACACAGACCTGGCTGGGCTCTGGGAGGGTAACTCCATGGCTTCTGTCCTCATGCCCATAAATCTTACTCAATGGCCCTGAGGCTTGGCTCTGGGACACTGAGCTCTCTGGCTGCTCTCCAGCCCCCACACCAGGGGAAGGAAGGTGGCCTCAAGGCTCATCAGGTCCCCTGGAGAGCTGGCTACAGGCCACTGACTTGCCAACCCCCCACTGGAAGCAGGCTAGAGGGTCTGCATGGTCTTTTCACATAAATCCCCATTTCAATGCAAGAACCCAATCATCCCAACCTCCATCTTGGGAGAACTGTCTTTCTTCTCACAGCCACTTGGTTATAATCTACTATGTCCCCATAATTGTTTCCTCACAAGAGCTCCATAGTCCTCAGTGGAGAAAGAAGATTCACAAAGGCAAGCAGGAGATGGCACTGTCTTACAGTGTGTCATCTGTTTCTTCTTTTGGGACCACCCTGTGTTTCATTCCCGGCTGTGTCACAGGTGACGAAATGATCACATGACTCTGGGGGTTCTGGATACCTCCTGAGCAAAGGGCTTGGTGAGACCTGGCATGGGTTCTGCCTCCATCTCCTTTTCTGTCTCCCATCCCTCACTGCTCTGGGAGTGACCACTGGGTGGGTACAAAATAATCAGCTCTGACTTCAGCAGCTCCTTCTGACAAAACATGACACATCATTCACTTCCCTGAAGAACCTTCCATCCTCTCTCCATGACCCTCTGAATAGTCCCGTCTCCTTAAAGCTCTATCTCCCTGCTGCTATCTCCCCCTGCTAGACCTAGCTCCCTACTGCTCAGGCTGCCGAGGCTGATTCCCTGAGTACTTAAATGTGTGTTTCCAACTTGCTCAACAGCTTTACTTCGCAGGTCAATTTGGAGCAGGCTTGAACGTGCTGACTGGTGGCCCTCCATAAATTAATGTTACCCCGCCCCCCATATTGTCTTATGGACCCACCCGCTGCTTCCTTATTAGCACTTCCTTCACCCTAAGGGCATGTCTACTTGTTGGGGTGGTGTGGGGGGTGGGGTATGTGGGGTGGGGGGTGGGGGGGGCAGGCCCTGGCCAGGCCAGACCCAGTTCTCTCGGGCTGCCCCCTGCCCTCCCCTCCCAGGTAGGCATGCCCTGATCATCTGGGCTCAAAGGAGAAGGTGCATGATGTTTCCCCTGTGCATATGCTTGTCCAGAGAGAGCAACACGATACTACTTCTGCATTCGCCCTTCCCCCATCCATCTCTGAGGATCTAACCATTTTTAAATCTATTTGCTATTTACTTCTAATTGCTTCCATCTTAAAGGCTGATCTAGACTTAAATATTCTCTCTGTTTTGGGTGACTGTCACCTTTTTTCTCTTCTATTCTTGGAACTTCATGTTTTCTTTTTATGGGGAAATAAGTCTCCCTTATCAGATGATATTAACTATCTTACTTAATGGGCTTATAATTCCTGAAAGCTTATCCAACTGTCAGTCACAGGGCATTTTATTGACGGCATTTTACTGTGGGTATTCAGCAAACATGGACTGCTATATTTTTCATATGTTTGTTCTGTGGTTCATGCCTCCTCCCCCAACTTGAGTGCAACCCCTGAAAGTGTTGATTTTGGCCATCTTTTCACCTCTCTGTCCCCTTGGGGGCACAGGTCCTGATCTGGGTGCTTAGGCTGCTGTGTGGTCTCACTGAATGGTCTCATTCATATTTGCACCTTCAACTCCAAACATAACATTTGCTGCCCTGACTTTTCTCCTGACCTCTAGATCTAATGTCTA
The DNA here is from genome assembly GCF_014898055.3 of Talpa occidentalis. Classification (NCBI taxonomy): domain Eukaryota; kingdom Metazoa; phylum Chordata; class Mammalia; order Eulipotyphla; family Talpidae; genus Talpa; species Talpa occidentalis. The sequence continues at coordinate 93,157,606 of NW_023602073.1, read as the reverse complement.
ACTGCTACATGAACATTTCCTCCCAACATCTCAAAAGCACCCCAAACCTATTTTGTGCTCAAAATAGCCCCCCAACACTCCCTCTCTTACCCAAGATACCATCATCTACCCAGGCAATAAAAGCAGTAACCCTGGAGCTGCTGGATCTCTCCCCATCACTCACTCCCTTACCTCCTACGGGCATTCCTCCCCTTGCCTAAATGCCCCATTTAGTCCATTCATTGCTGTTATCTGAGTGCAATCCTTGCTCCTGGACTATAAATTAGGAAGCAGAATCCTCCTTACTGGGCTTTTAGCTATCCACATTCTTTTCTCTGACCCATCCTAGATATACCCTATCTATGTGTGCCACCTCTATATATTGCTTCCAGAATAAGCTTTCTCATATGCACGTGAGATCTTGTCATCCCCGCTGTAAGTTCCTCCAGTGGCTGCACTGCCTTTGTGGTTAAATTCAACATCCTGAGTCCTCGGTACCTAGGTTTTGAGATCTGGCCTTATATCTCACCTCACTCCCCCAGCCAATGTCTGACATCTACTCTCTAACATGTGAGGCTACGAGGCGGGGCTGCCTCTGCTGCTTATGAGCTGTGAACAGGATGGTTTCTAACCACAGCTATTCTGGAGGGGTAGTGAATACACATAAGTTGTAATGAGAATAAACCAGCATTTAATAAACACTTGCTACACACAGCTATCACGCAAACTGTTTTGTATAACAATGTAATTTTGTGCTGTGAAGTGCGTGTTATAACTATTATCAATTTACAAAGAAAAAAATGAGATCTAGAGAAGTTAAACACATTGTTCAAGGTCACATAAATAATTAATAAGTAGTAGAAGTGGGGCTAGAACTACTGCTGTTTGACTCCAACCTTCATAATCTCTATGCTTGGGTCTAAGGGTTGAGGCTGGACATAGTGAGCATTTCAAATCAAACCCTAAAATGCTTGCAGTTTTCCTGCTCTCACTATCTCTGACCCTCTGTAGATGAGAGATAAGGATCAACTAATTGATACACAGCTAGGTAGACAGAATAGAAAAGTCCTTTTTCATGTCATGCCTGTACTAACTTATTCAACTAATGGTTTAATTACTGAAGTCTGATGGCCCTTTTCAAAGAGAAACATCCCAAGAAGTCTTCCTATCCCCTGTCTGAGCTATCTGCCCTTCCTCTGCTCTAATGGTCACGTCTGTGCAGCCCCAGCAGACGTGCACCTGCGCACTCAACCCCTCTCACCTCTGGCTCACTCCCTGGAACAGGGCAGGGATCCCCCATTGTGTGAGTACATGATGAAGCAAAGAAAGCTCTAACCAGTTTCCTGTGTGTATATACAGCATTACCTACAAACAATGCAGAAAAATTCCTTGTAAATACTCATTTTCTGCACAGACCTCTCCTGTGTCACCCCCTGCTCCTTTGCAGATATTTCAATAAATCCACCTTTTCTGTTCTTAAACATAAACACTCATTTTCTTTAGAAATGTGAATATCCATTTCCATTCCTTGACTTTCTCCACCTGTCTTTCTTCAACAGCACTTACTAGAACTTCATTATTCACAGCTTTCAGAAGAAGGACACACAGCTCACCAGCCACACCAGGCTCCTGTCATGTGGCTGGCAAATGGGGGCACACGAGAAATGTGTTATATAAATTGATTGTATTTCCATGTCAATTTTGTATTAATAACATGAAAATACCTCAGAACGATCTGCCCAAGAGAAGGACTTGGAGCAATAAGAGAACAGAACAGAGCAGGTCACCTTTCCGTGTTCCTTTACCTCTTACAGGGAGTTTATGGAAAAAACAGAAGAGATTTAAAAAATTTATAATGCAGTATCATTCCACTTTGCTTTTGGGTCCTCTGTGAAAATTTCTGTTCATGTTTCTTACATGTGCTTATAAGTCCTTGGTTGCTCTGGCACCCAGTTTCCCTTGTGTCTTTAACTGCCCATCCTGATCTGAGCTAAACTGTCACTGACCACTCATAGCTATGACCCCCACATCAGAAAGTGACTTTGTGACCCTGTCATATTCTTTTTTTTTTTTTTTAAAGATTTATTTATTTATTTATACAAGCACTGGGTACAGTCAGAAGCACGGGAGGGTGAGAGAATTCACCAGAGCCAGAGCGGGGAGCACAGCAGGCAGAAGGACGGAAGCACACTGCTGAGGGGAGCAGCGGGTACAGCAGGAGAGGTCTGCGCACCATGTGGGAACCTCCTCTGGGGCCAGGGAGCAGCCGGAGATGGAACCAATGCTGCAGAGACTGCGTGCAGCTTCGCAACCCAGTGCTCAACCGCTGCACCACCGGGGAGGCCCCCTGTCATATTCTTATGCTCGCTCTCCTTTTCCTCCTTCGCCTTCCCCCTTTCTTTGCCTTCCAAATATTTCATTTGTAATATTGGGCTCATTCATTTTTTTTTGGCTCATTCATTTGCTAATCACATTCATGCACTACTTCTATCCCTATGACAATGTTGTATAATTTTATTACAAACACTAAATTTACCAAATGCACTTTTTCTGTAATTTAAGAGTTGAGTCTAGCAAAATGACCATCAGCATCTCCAACACCAGTATCATACAAGTATAATGTGAGCATATGGTCAAGCATATGGTCTAGTATAATGTGAGCATATGGTCTAGCCTCAGCTGCTCTCCCTCACTGCTTTCTTTGTGCCGGAGATGTCTTAAATATTACTAAAAAACCCCATAAAATTTGGGTGCCATACTATCTATTTAGCCCATTGCATTATGTCTAACTACCCAAACACCTGGAATGTTACCTGACTTTTAAAGCTAAAAACACAGGGCCTCCCTGGTGGTGCAAGGAGTTAAGTGTTAGCACCATGAAGTTATCAGGAGCCACTGCAGCATGAATTCGATTCCCGGCCAGGGAGGAGACTCAGATGGTGCAGCAGACCTCTCCTGGCTCTCCTGCTGCTCCCCTCAGCAGTGTATTTCAGTACATCTGCCTGTTCTGTTCCCCACACTGTCTCTGGTGAATCCTCTCACTCTTTGCACCCCTGGCCCACACCCCAGCTCTCAAATGCATAAATAAATAAAACAAATCTTTAAAATATATATATAGCTAAAAATATGAAAAAGGACAATGGAGATTCCTTTCTTCTGTGACTCAAAACCCTGCTGTTGTTGTTAAACTCTGAGGAGTGTGGTACGATGCTTTCTAATATCTTCTGCAGGTATTGTGCAGTTAGGAGTGAGAGAAAGCTAATGTTTCTAAAGTTTGGCTTGTAATCCTGACAAATTCCATGTACAGACCAAAGTCTACCTTCCCTTCAGGGATAAGCCTTTCCTCACTTAAGGCAAACCTTCAGGTAATCATGAGGTAATCACATCTCTGATCATTTATTTCCAGTGCTTAAGCTAAATATTTAAACTAATAATCAATTACTATCTCTTGGATACCAAAGTAAATGGAAGGTACCTAGTATTCACCCAAGTTGGATGCAAACAAATGCATGATGTCACAATGCCAGGTCTCCCTACCCCTTTCTCTGTCAGGGGCAGATGCCAATTAGTTGACTGTATTCCTCTTTCCCAGTGAGTTTGGACAGAGCCTCAGAATCTTTCTTATCCTGGCCCTATAAGGAGTTATTGTAAATCAATTAGAGATGGCACTTAGATGAATTGGTTTCATGCTTGCGCTAGGATTATACGTGTATGATCTATTAACTTTTTTTTTTAAGATTTATTTATTTATATAAGAACTGAGGTACAGGTCAGAGGTGCACAGGAGGGTGAGAGAATTCACCAGAGACAGAGCAGGGAGCAGAACAGGCTGAGGGGAGCAGCAGGCAAGACAGCAATCGTCTGCTGCGCCATGTGGGTTTCTCCCTGGCCGGCCGGGATTTGAACCCGCACTGCAGAGGCTGTGGATAGCTTCACAGCGCGGCGCTCAACCGGCTGCGCCACCAGGGAGGCCCTGATCTATTAACTTTTAACAACAATGATTAACAAATGTAACGGGAGTCACTAAAAAGGCAATCTTTTCACATAAAAAGGAAAGAATCCTTCCTGACTTTTCTCTTTTAACAGTATTTGTTCTGCGAACAGAATGCCTGGAATAGTCACAGTGGCACTCTGCTGCCTGCACACTGTCCACTAAGGCCACATACCAACTTCCATGTTTTTCTTTTTCAAAGTTCTTCCCAGTAGGAGCTGCTATTTAACCATTTGTTCTCTTTACCCCAAACATATGCTCCCATTGGTATGAACTAAGTAGATAAATGGAAGAAATAATGAGCACACGTCCCAGGGTGAGAGTAAGAGAAAGAAAGCACTTGGAGGAAGAGTGCCCCACAGCCCCAGGAAGGAGGACCAAGGTCTGAGTCTTAATGCTTGTATTTATTCACGGTCTGCAGGAGGTGACAAGGAGTCAGTGTTCTCAGATGGCCTCTTGTTATTCTGGAATATTTTGTTTTTAAGGAAAAATCTCCCACTTTACAATCTCTCCTGTTACAGTGGTTTGATCACGTAATCTCTCTGTTATTAAATAATACGCATTAATTGGCCCCCATTACCCATTTAAAATGTATGAAGCATAGGGGAAATACTTGTTAAATATTTACTGAATGAATGAGTAAGCCAATAAATAATTGGTGGGGGAAGGAAAGAAGCCACAGAAACTTAATTTACAAGACTGGGATTACTGTTATTCAGCCCCCGGGCCAGTTGCCATCAGTGGCCTCTTCTCTGACTGCACAAGTGTCATCATGTCCATGTGCACTGTCTGGGAAAAAAGATAACAAGACACAGTATCTCACTTTATCTCAAAAAGGTAAAGGGTTGTGTCTTGAAAGCTTCTAATGATGGATGTAGCAGCTACAGAATGATCATTTCAGCAGGCAACTGGTTCCTAAAAGGCCAGGAAGTAGTAAAGTCCTGAAGCTGAAGGGGCCTCAGAGGCCAAGAACCTCTTAGGCGTTGACACGCAGCTGCATTCTCAGCTGAGCAACGTGCCCTCAAATAAAGTTCTCAGGAGGTCACAGTGGACCAGATCTGAGAAGCACCACATACAGCATCCCTAGTGAGCTTGCAGCAGAATTTTTAATGCAATGGTTGCCAGAAAATTTAGACTTTTTCCCAAATTGTGAAATGACTCCTGTCTTCTCCATTTCAGACTGGCTCAGCTTGAAACCACACAAGGGGGGGAGGGGTTCACAGATACTGAAAACGCACCAGCCCTGAAGAGGGCCCGAGGCCTGCCCCCTTGTCCATTTCCTGTCTCAGGAGATAGCATAGGGTGCTGACTGGTGTGATTTGGTGCTTGCTGCCCTTTCCTCCCACACCCTTCGTGTGGCCCCTGACTCCTCATTTGGAGGCCACCGAGTCCCCTGTCAGGCTGAGCCCCTGCAGAGGACACTTAACCCCGGTAAGCTGTGAGAAACTTGTGAGGATTCATGTAGGAAAGGAACCCGCACAATCAGAGGGAAATGCAGAGAAGCACCGAGCACCAGACAGCCTCCCCTTCTCCGGGGTCCTCCTCTGACAGCCAAGAAGCCATCAAGTTGCTCTTGTTCTGGTGCCATCCCTCATGTGGTCTTCTCCTCCACCCTCCCACTGCTCCCTCTGCCTCATCACTTCTCTCCCAGACCCTTCCAGAGTCTTCCAGCCTGTGGGTTGGCCACCATACTTACACAACTTCCACCCTCTCCCGCAGGCCACCAGCCTACACACACCCAGCCCACTGTGTCTGGCCCTTGCTTTGGGATCTCCAGAGCTTTCCACTTCCCACGGGAATCACAGATCTGATTCCCGGGATGCCTTACAAGACCCTCCTGGATCTCCCTGAGCTGCTTCTTTTCTGCAAAACTGTACCTCAGGTCCAGGAACACCAAACGTTCCACATGATTTATTTATTTATTTTTTGATAGGTAAATGATACCATTTCTTTATTTTTTTCTTTTTTAAAGTTATATGTCATTTGTTCTTTTAAAATCAATATTTTAGAAAATTTGGAAATTATTGAAAAACACAAAAGAAAAATAATAATTACGTATATATTGCTAGGCATCTTCACACATTTTTCCTTGAGTCCTCCAAACAACAGCATGAAGTACAATAGTTAATTTTGTCCCCACCACAGTTACACAGTTATTTCCCCTACAGGTCATAGAGGTTAAGTGAGTTGCCTATATCACACAGCTAATGAGAGAGAGTGCTGGCCACCAAGTCAGGTTTTTTGACCTTCAGACTCAAGCTTTCCCCACTAGAGTTATTGTCCCTAGAGGGATGGGAGAGGACAGAAGTGCACTCTATATACATGCCTGGTCACTTGGAGCAGGGTGTCAACTGAGGGCTCAGTAATCTTCACATGGCATCTGGAAGCAATGGAAAGAAAACATGGACCAGGAGTCAGGAGCCCTGGGTCCCAGCTGTTGCTCCCCCATGATGAGATATGTGTTGTGGAATTCAGGTCCCCTTTCAAATCTCGTTTTCATGGTTTCATAAAGGTTGTCATTGGATGGTCTCCAGGAGACATTAACTGGCTTCTAAAAAGTTTGGGCATGGAATGTCAGGGTACAGTTGGCTACTGAGTGTTTGACAGTCAGCTCAGTGATCTGCTTCTGCTTCTGCTTCAGCTTGATGCTACTTCTCCTTCAGCAGGAGAGGCTGCTTCCTGGACCAAGTTCAAGGGAACTGGGCCCTAGGAAGGACACAGCAAACTTCTCTCTCTGTAGTGACTCATAGCAGAAGTCAGGGAATGTCACCCTCATAGGTTGCAGGGACCCTGGCAGCCTTGCTAATTAATGTATCACCCACATTGGGATCCTTTCAACTTTGATTCCAAAATCAAAATTTGAAAGGAAATGGACTGGATCACAAGACGTTGGTCTTGCTGTGAGCTCTAAATTCCTTTTACTTTTATAAAGCTCTTTAAATTTAGAACAGAATATCCAGGTTTGGGAGCTGGGACCTGGGCTTTCCACCTTGGCAGTGAACCCACTGTAACCTCCACTTGCATTCCACATGATTTAGATGCAGCTCAAGTGTGACTTTCTGTAAAGCCTTCTGGGATCCCTCCACCGAAGACGCCCCTCCCTTTTTGGGGCATCTGTCATTTCTTGCACACTTGTCTCTGGCAGCACTTTTTTCATTGCCCCTGTCCATTGATACATCTTTCAGATTCAGGAGTGACAGTGACTGTCCTTTTATCCTTAGGGACACTGATGAGCATCTGGCCCGCCAGATGCTCAGCACAGGGCCCAGCAGATGTTTACTGAATGAATAATAGCACCTCCTACACCACCTGCTCCTTTTAAATTGGCCCTATTTTACTTTATGATTTGGTGTATGTGTTATTAAGACTTTTCAAAAGAAGGCACAATATAAAAATAAACCTGGCAGGTAGTTGCCAATATCTTAGTTGTAAAATGAGAGAAAGCTGGTGGCTTTGAAGCAGGTGAGATGTTTACCCTAGTGCATCAGAATTGGCGGCCTGGCCCTCCACACCCCTCTCAGAGTATCTGCCTGGTTCGTTGTTTTGATTTCCTGTGTTTTTATTTACATTTACACTAATATCTCATTGGTGATTGTGAATGGAACAGGTGTTTTTAAAAAAAGTTTGTTAAACTGTTCCATAGGTGTGCCTTCTGTGTGAGCACATGAACATGAGGCAGTTGGGGAGAAAATGGAACTGTTTGAAAATTCTCTTTGTGTTGGAAATATGCTAAGGAGACCCACTATTTGGTATATTAAAGGACAACTGAATTAATCTGAATTGAAAAAGGGGATATTTCACAGTCTCAGCTTTGTTTACAGAGGGCTATAAAGATTACCACTGAATCTGACATAAGAGAAATTTTTTTAAAGAGAGGAAACATGACAAAAAATATTTATAGTTAAGACTTTAATGATACATGACCAGGTACTGGCTACATATTAACTCATTCAATCCTTACAATGCTATGAGATGCTATTATTCTCCTTTTCATAGATGTGGAAAAAGGCATAGGAATGGAAGTGGTAGAGATAGGGCTTGAAAACAAATGAGATTCTGCATCCAGGTTCTTAAGCACTTGTTCAAATTGCCGCTAATGTAAATACCTGGAAAGAATCTTATCTTTCAAGCTTCTAGAGTACAAATTAATAGTGCCATGGCCCTTGTCCCCAGGGAGGATAGGGAGACAGGAGAGGGTATAAAATAAGCCCATCCACCCACCCATGCACACACAAGATATGCAGGAACCTTATAAAGGTTGTGGGAGACAAACTTGCAAAGACATAGACACACATTGCCTGTTAGAGGGTGCATGAGGGGGAGCTTCACCTCCATAATGCCAGCTTACAAACAAATGACATCCATCATCTGGGTGAACAAATGAGGGAATGAAAACACAAGGGCGAAGGTGGAAAGAAAATACATTTCAAGTGAATACAAGAGGTTCAACCATGCAGTTGGAAGAAAATCAAAGGAAAGAATTGATTTAAGAGCAGTACAGTATGTGTACTGTACACCCTTTAGGGTCAAGGAGAGAGTTGGTCTATTCCACAGCTGGGCCCAGTGGCCAGTCACTTGCTCAACAGCAACCTTAAGCTGGAAACATTACACATTACATTCACGGCCCCATGGACCACTTCTGGTGTTGGGTTGTGCTCTGTCCTCCAAGTCCTGGGCCAGGGCATGTCCATCCTGGCAGGTGAATGTGACATCTGGTTGAATGGCAGAAAAGATGCCAGGGTTTGGCCCAGCTCAACTGTACTTCATTGTTTGTTAAATGATTGAGTAGACATTACTGAACAGATAGCATTTCCCATGTCAGATGGAAGAATTTTCAAACTCTTCATATACCCAAAAATGCTACATTTAGAATTACCTGGTCAACGAATTGGGGTCCAGGTAGGTTTAACGAGTCTCTAAGAGATTAGAGGGTTAATGTCTAGATTTTATATAATGCACCAATTATTCAAGTGAAGGAAAGAGTCAAAAGAATTTTCAAGAGCGGTGTGCTTACGTGGTGGAAGAAAACAGACATGGGAAGAGTTTGCATAACATTCAGATGTATTTGTGAGTGAAGTATGGAAAAATGCCAGTTCTACATGTGCTTTATTTTTTTCTACCCCCTCTAAATTTCAGCTAAGAAAACATAGATGGCTAGGACAAGATGTGCAAAAGAGCTGACTTTGCTTCCTGCTTTGCATGTGTCTGGGCTCTGTAGCTGTGCTCTGGGGGTTTGACTCACGCTGGGAAAGAGGAGGCAGCAGGACTGAGAGCACAGGATAGGTGGGGGCTATTCACGTCACTGAGGCCTGGGGAGCCACAAGTCCCACACACAAACCTTCTGAGGTCTGAGCTCTAGACATAATTATCTGTTTTCTTGACAATTTAAAATATGTCATTGATGTTTTAAAATATACCATTTCCACCAGACTATCTCTTGCTAGTTTCCCAAATTAACACAAGTTAATGCTACATTTAGTATTACCAATTACGATGTAATTACCAATTACATTGTTAATTACCAAATTAACACAGTTAATTTGGGCTTTCCTATTGAATATCAAACAATTCTGTGATTCTTTAAATGGAGAGACTGTGAGCACTTGAATAGCTGACTACTCTGCCTGGATTAAGCCAGTACCTCCAAGTAGGAGACCTACCTACTGTTGATTTGGACATATAAGGTACACATGAGGGACAGCAAAGCAAATTGTTAGTGCTCAAATCTCCATGCACACAGGCTAGGATTTCTGCTTTGTTTTCCTCATCCCCTTCCTCTCAGGTCTTACCCATCCTCTTTCTGTAACTATAAAGGGCTCAAATGGGTATTGTCCTCTCTCTATCTATGCACAGGTCTCACACTGTCCTTAGCATTTAGCACAGACCCTGGCACACAGTATTGTTATGTGTGTGGACTGGATGTGTATATGAGACTCCAAGGCTGCAGGCTTTAGACTGGGTTCATCATCATCCATACCCTAGGCTACCATTTTTTTAGTACTCAGAAAGGGACACTCCATCAAAAATCCTGGGAACTTCTTTATCTGGAAACAGTGTCCATGTGGGTACCTGGGAGAAAATCTAAGTCCTCTCTCCTCAAGGAACAAGTGGCCATGGAAGCAACTCTGAGGGAAGAATATGTCGTCAAGCAAATTTAGACTTGTGTGTGAAATGAAATCTGTGGATGAACCAAGTTATGTTGGCTGGCTGGAAGCAATACAGAGCTGGCAGAGGACACACAGCAGCCCCTCTTCCAACATCTCCATCTCATAGCTGAGGAAACCACTGCCCAAACTCACATAGATAATGAGTGTAGGGTAAAGAAAATATCAGGCTTTTCTGCCCTTCCGCCATCAGGATAGATGATGGATCCTTGTCCTGAATGCATGCCTGATGGTGGGCACCTGGAATAGGGTGTGGGCATAGGTAGATGGGATTCAGCTGAGCTAAGACTGTGCTTTTAAGGGCGGCGTCACGGGGGACGCCAGCAGCACCAGCACCAGCAGCAGCAGCAGCCGCCGCAGCCGAAGCCGAAGCCGAGAAGCAGCAGAACGAACGCTAGAGAGCCCAGATAGAGTGAGGACTTGCTGGGGGCTGGGAGGCCTGCCAGCCTCCCAGCCCCCAGCCAGCACCCCTGCCTGCCATATGCCTGGTGAACCCCAAATAAAAAACCTGCAAAACTACTGAGGACTCTGACTCCTCCTTTACCCGATCTGCATGGGATCAGAAAACCTGCCTTGTGCCCTGTCCTGCCCCTTACAATTGGCGTATGTCGGCAAGATCCATGCAGACGGGTATTGGAGCCCTCCGAAGACCTGGAGGGACTAAGGAGAACAGACTTTGCCTGTGACGACGCTGGAGGCACCATGGCGGTATAGAAGATGGATACGTCCACGAGCTACAGGATGAGACCTGGCGTGAAGGAGACGCCCGAAAGGACCAGCCAATGACACCGGATAGGACCAGCCAACGACACCGGAAAGGACCAGCCAATGACCCCTGAGGCAGCAGGCCATTGCTGAAGCAGGGAGAGGCCAATGGACTGATAGACTGATGAACTGATGATTTTGGACTGACAATCCCGCCAGAAGGCGGAGGACCTTAGCAGGTTATGTTTATTTTTTGAGAATCTGGGGGTGGCCAGTGGGCCTAGATGGCCAAAAGCAGCCTGTGTATGCCCAGTGGCCAGGTGGAGGAGAAAAGCCAACTAAGGTGGCAAAAGCTGGTACTGATGCTAAGTTGAGAAGCCCTAAAGCGGCTGTTAAGCAGCCTGGGTATGCTGAAGCCCTGTGAGTCTCGTAAAATCACCTATGGGTGATGCCCTGCTCATTCTTGAGTGAGGGTGAGGAGCTGAGGAGCCCGTCCTTGGGGGACGGGTGGGGAATGTGGCTTGGGGTAGAGCCCAAGCCAAATGCAAAGTTTGGATCCCCAACCCATGTGCTTGTGCAGTGGGTTGGCTTGAGAGCAGGGGTCTGTGAGTCGCATGGGTGGCCATGAAGGCCGAGTGTTGGAGCGACTGCAGACAGAAACCCTGAGGGTTGGCGATTACCCCCAACAGAATAAAATTGCCAATCCCAGAGCTAGTGCATCCTGGGGGTGGATGCGGTGTGTGCCTTGTAGCCGAGACTACAGCCAGAGAAGGCCAGGAAGCCTGACGGCTCCTGGTGTGATATAGCAGATGCCGTGTGTGATTTCCCCTCCCTCGCATGAGCAGTGCCTTCGGCAGCAGATTTGGTGGCTCATCTGCTGGTACCAATAATTGTCTTTTGCACTTGGTTGGTGCCCTGCCTGGACTTATTTGTGTTCTGTTGTATTTTGTTATGTTGTATTTTGTTATTTGATGTATTTGCTTTTGTGGGCCATGGCTGCATTGTTTGTTTGCTTAGAAAATTGTGTATATATGTATAGACTGTATGGCAGAAAACCCTGAGGGGGTGGACTGTAGGGTAAAGAAAATATCAGGCTTTTCTGCCCTTCCGCCATCAGGATAGATGATGGATCCTTGTCCTGAATGCATGCCTGATGGTGGGCACCTGGAATAGGGTGTGGGCATAGGTAGATGGGATTCAGCTGAGCTAAGACTGTGCTTTTAAGGGCGGCGTCACGGGGGGACGCCAGCAGCACCAGCACCAGCAGCAGCAGCAGCCGCCGCAGCCGAGAAGCAGCAGAACGAACGCTAGAGAGCCCAGATAGAGTGAGGACTTGCTGGGGGCTGGGAGGCCTGCCAGCCTCCCAGCCCCCAGCCAGCACCCCTGCCTGCCATATGCCTGGTGAACCCCAAATAAAAAACCTGCAAAACTACTGAGGACTCTGACTCCTCCTTTACCCGATCTGCATGGGATCAGAAAACCTGCCTTGTGCCCTGTCCTGCCCCTTACAATGAGCTAGAAGAGCCAAGAAGTAAAACCTGGTGTCCTGATGTCCCATCCAAATATTTTTCTACAGCCCATTAGGGTCTGTCGCGTCCATGATGCTAAGGAAAGGCCTTTAGATTGCATTTCTGTGCTGGAAATAGGCTTCAGTTGTCATGGGATAAGCTTGAATGGAAGAATCAGTTTCCTGGGTAGTCATATCACAGCCTTTCGACTCTTTCAGTGTCCCTGGGTTGAACCTCTTAGTCATCTTTTGATGATACCCTGTTCAGTAAACCCAGGAGAGGCCATTAGATTCCATTTCTGTGCTGGACAGAATGGGTTTCTGCTGTCGAGGGTGAGCTTAACCAGAACACATGCTCCTGTGTAGTAACACCCAAGCCTGTTGACTCTCTGTGCCCTGGCTTGAATCCTTTTAGTCTTCTGAACTGGTCCCTCCTCTGGCCCATAGAAGTGCAGCTGAATGTTTACTGTGATGGGCACTGAGCTGAGCACTTTACAAATGCTCTTTTGTCTCCTTTGAACCTCACAATAACCTATGGGATTGTGGGTCTGCTAATCCTAAGCGGCCTGTTCGGCCACCATTTTGTTATCTACAGTTCTAAATCCTAAGCAAGGTCAGAACGGCCTGGTCAGTTAGGTACAGGAGCCCAACCCTGCAAGGTGCCTTCAAATTAATCAAGAGCACAAAGCTGGATCACGCTGGGAAGGCTGTGCATCACGAGGTGTGATTGGGAAAGCCTGGGGTGGGGGGTAGGGCTGATGACCGGGAATGGGTAGGAGGGATGATGACCGATGCATGAAATGTACTCCTGACTTACACAACTCGAGGTATGATCGGGAACACGGGGAGGGGGGCAAGGACCGATGTATAACAAGGGACCCCAGAGGCTGATCAGTGGAAAGCCTTGTTGATAAGATTGAGACCATGGCTGGGGAACTAGGGCTTGATCTCAATTATAATACCGAATCATCAAGCAGATGAGAAATGCCTGGAGAGCAGACTCACACTCCCTGATAATATAGATGTCAGCACATTTTCTAGTTACTTTCTTCCCCTTTTCCTTTTTTTCCTCCTTCCTCTCACAACTGATGCTGTAATTCTTCTATCAATAAAAAGGCCAGGATCTTGCTCTTCAGCAGCATCCTGCATTGTGCAGCCTACTCCAGAACTCCCGTTTCTTTATCAGTGCGGTGCTGCCCGATGCAACATGGGATGAAGACGACCATCACACCCAACCTGCACTTGTGGAAATGCAGGCTTCCCAAGATTAACTAGCCTGTCACGTCCATAGACTCTGAGCGGAAGAGAGGGGGCTTGATTCCAAACAGAGATCTGAAACTGGTTCCCTTTCTTTCCTCATCACCACAGTTCAGTCTTTGGCTTCGATGCCTGCGCCTCACCATTGCCATCCTCTTTTCCCACTTGCTTCTCTGATGTCTTCACCTTTCTCCCATTAATGCTTATCTCCCCAAACTGTGATTTCCCTTTGTCAGAAAGAGTTTTTCACATAGCAACTGATTCTCCAGTTCTCTGCAGACAGCAGTTCTGACCATATCCACCAGGGGTGATCAGATCCCTTAAGTTAAAGGGCTCAGTGCCACAAGACCAGGCCCTGGGCACCGGATGCAAGTCCAGGTCACCTATATTCTGATCAACCTCTCCCTCCCTGACTTGATAATTTGATAGAATGACTCACAGACTCAGGAAAGTGTTTAGTTACTATTACTAGTTTATTATGAAGGATAAAAATCAGAAACAGCCAAATGGAAGCTAAGTGTAGGACAAGGTTTGCAGGGAGCAGGAGGGAAATAGCTTCCATGCCTCTCTGGCCGAGCCACGCTCCCAGCACCTTGAAGTATTCATCAACCCAGTCATTTAGGATTCTTTTGTTACATAGACAATTGATCAAATCACTGGTTATTGGCGATTAACGCAATCGCCTCCAAGACTGAAATCTCCAGCCTTCTAATGATGGCTTTTTCTTTCTTCACCAGTCCTCATTCAAAAAATTATCTTGGGATTCTCAGTCATCAGTTATCTCATTAGCATAAAAAAGACACTCTTATTTACCCAGGAAATTCTAAGAGTTTTGGCTCCTGAGTGCCAGAGGGACAAAGATCAAGTATTTATTTT
>NW_023602073.1:93122350-93143027 GCF_014898055.3 Talpa occidentalis | reverse complement strand
TCTGGCAGTGCAGTAAAAGTGGGTAAGAACTGGGTTCTGGACTCAGACTCTGGTATAGAACCCTGATTATGTGTTTTCCTAGTTGTAATTCTTGACCAATTTACTTTTATTTATCTTGGTTTTCTTATTTGCAGTTATACTTTTAAAAATTTAATAGTGCTTATCACATAATAAGAATAAATACTAGCAATTTTTCAAATTCATCTTTTCACTACCTTATTTCCAGATTTCATTGCTGTATTAGAAATAGATTGCATTGCTTTTAATGCTGTGATTTGAAGATATCCCTCTCCTTGAATATAATTTTATTAAATGTTGCTATCAAAATAGTTTTCTGAGGAATTCATCTTTGAGGAATGGTGGAAATAACAAGTTATCACAGCTGTGTCAGGATCTACTTCTCAGGAATGTAATCTGCTGAATATAAAAGACCATTTGTATACATTTGAAAGCTCTTGTGTTTTAAGAGCTTCATCTACTCAGTAAATATTTCTTGAGCACCATCTGTATACAAGTGCTCTTCTGATATTGGGAATGTCCCTGAGATGGGGTTTCTGTTCTCACTGAGCTTACCTTTAGAGATATGGAGAACATTCAGGGCTTAAAATACAGATGATTTTATAGTGAAATTATAAAAATCTGAATTTGAATGTTTTCTTCAGTCAGATATAATTACTTGTGCTCAAGAAGTGGAAATGATGGTAAAGCAGTTGGGAGCCCAACTGGAGCAATTAAAAATGACGGTTAAATCTAAGAGTGCTGTCCCAACATCACAAGTCTTTGTAAGTATTTACCATCAACTTTGACCTTCTTTAAGGGTGAATGTATTTTTGAATCTTATAAAACTAGATAAAAGTAATTATAGTTATATATTTACTAAAAATAAATATAAAGTAAATATAAATAAAAAGTAAAGTAAAATATAAAGTAACTACAGTTATAGTTACTAAAAATATAATACTGGTTTTATATAATTGGGCCTATTCTTTATGGTTGTTTTGTAGTAATAGTATAAGTTAGGTGAGAGGATTCCCTTCAAAGGCAATTGCTATTAAAGGAAATGTAGATATGTATTATAATTACCTTAATATAAATATTGGCTGTGGCAACAAAAATAATCCATAATACAGTGTTGAAAATGTGTCCAGAGTAGCTGGTTAGAAATTGCCACCTCTAATGAAGAGATGATAAAATTTGTGACCTTTCTGGAAAGGGAAATAACCATTTTGTTTACTAGACCTATACTTATACCAACTTTCTGATTGTATGCATTATCTTAGGGGCAGATCTGGTAACCCCAGGGAGGTGTAAGATGCACATGTGGTAATTTATACAGCATATAAAATGCTATATCTTTGATAGTTTTCTATAATCATTCCTAATATTTGGTTTTATTTATTTATTAAAGATTTTATTTATTTTTGCATAGAAGAACTGGGATGTAGGCTGCAGGTGCTGGTGGTGAGAGGATTTACCAGAGACAGGGGAGTAGAGCAGGCAGATCTACTGAAATACACTGCTAAGGGGAGCAGCGGATGAGACAGGAGAGGTCTGCTGTGCCATATGTAGGTTAGTTCGGGTATTGGACTTGGGCCGTAGTAGTGATAGTGCTGAGACTTAACCCCTGGGCCACCAGGGAGGCCCTGACAATATTTGATTTTAAAAAGCAAGAAACAAAATGTTAAGTATTTTCACTTATAGGTAAGATCTGGTTAATTTTTTAATTTGTTTCTTCTGTAAATCAGTGACTTTTAATATGAATAAAAAATTTTTATGTCACTGATCTAAAGTCTTTAATTTGCACCTCAATACAACACATGCCTTAAGATATATCTCTAGACTCTCCAGAATATTTGAATCATGATTTCTCCAGATAAACCTAATTATAATGAGTCATATTTAACTTTATATATCTCTAGAATCTCCAGAATATTTGAATCATGATTTCTCCAGATAAACCTAATTATAATGAGTCATATTTACCAAAAAAGAAGATAATTTCCCCTTGACTTTTTTTTAAAAAAAGATTTATTTATTTATACAAGAACTGGGGTATAGGTCAGAGGCATGGGAGGGTGAGAGAATTTACCAGAGACAGAGTAGGGAGCAGAACAGGCAGTCTGAGTGAAACACACTTCTGAGGGGAGCAGTGGGCGAGGCAGGAGAGGTCTGCTGTGCCATGTGGGTTTCTCCCTATCTGGCCGGGAATGGAACATGCACTGCAGAGGCTGCAGACAGCTTCACAGCGCTGCGCTCAACCCGCTGCGCCACCAGGGAGGCCCTCCCCTAGATTTTTTGAGGTAAAGTATCCATAAATCTTTCTTTTTTTTTTTTTTTTTTAAGATTTATTTATTTATTTATTTAAGCACTGGGTACAGTCAGAAGCACAGGAGGGTGAGAGAATTCACCAGAGCCAGAGCGGGGAGCAGAGCAGGCAGAAGGACCGAAGTACACTGCTGAGGGGAGCAGTGGGCAGCAGGAGAGGTCTGCGCGCCATGTGGGACCCTCCTCCGGTGGCTGGGGAGCAGCCGGGGATCGAGCCAGCGCTGCAGAGGCTGCGGGCAGCTTCACAACCAGCGCTCAACTGCTGTGCCACCGGGGAGGCCCTAAGTATCCATAAATCTTTCTTAGTGGATCAAATGTGTTTGACTTTTTGGGAGTAAATTCACTTTGTGAAAGTCTTACCATTATAAAATACAAGTTTATTTTCTCATAATTCATTAATCCAATTTCTAGCTAGATTCTTGTGTCTGACCTCATGAGATTATCATCGTAAGAATTAATTTTTTTACAAGTAAAATTTGTATTTATTTTAAAAAGTACAATGATTTATATTTTTTTCAGCAGTGACATTTTAAATATTTTTTTTTCCTCAGCCCATCTTCATTGCACTTTCTAATCTGTGGACTGGTTTTCAGGACGAAACTGTTTTAATTAGTGTCCTCACTAATTTAACTACTCACCTTGCGCCCTTTCTGGGCTCTCATGAACTACTCTTTCCTGAGAAAGTATTGCAAGATCTTCTTGAAGGAGTAACTGTGAAAACTGATGTGTGTAGAATGAAAGAACACATGGGTAATGGGAATCAGCCATTATTTCCTTTGCCTCTTAAAATTACTTCCAAAATAAAGTCACTTTTTGGTATTAACATTTAGTGTTATACCTTTCTGATAAAGTATTAAGCATTTTTCTTGATTATAAGAGTACTTATGTTCCATGTAGAAAATATGGGAAGACAGACATATGTAAGCTGAATCTCTTTCTATCCAGCAAAATCTAGTCCTAACATTACTATCAGTGTGTTGGTTAACAATTTCTATTGTAGTCTTAGTGATTTTATTGTTGATATGGGGTAGAAAGGCTATTAATCCTTGCTCGTTTTTTGCAAATAAAGCTCCATTTGTTTGGATTGCTCTTTGCCACATATGTACCTCAGATTCAGGTTGAAATTGGTAAAACAGTAAATTTTATCCCTGTAAATTAATCAAACTTATTTTAGTGCCTTTTAGAGATGCACTGATTTTCATAGGAAGACTATCTTTATCAATATACTCCTTTTTACTTTTTTGGCTTCTTTTAATAGAAGACAGATTCTATTTTTATATATTTTATTGTATTGTCTATTGTTAAAGACAACTGGAAATTCAGAAAAGATGCCAAAATACAATCTGGGAGTTGAGTTTTTGCCTAGAACCGGAAGCTTTTGCAGAATATGAAATTAGATTATTTGCTCTCTAAATGTCCTTTTCAAATTCTATTTTTGTAAAAGTGGAAAATAAAAATGTAGCAGTAATTTCCACTCTTTTCATTGAATACATAAAATCTGGAATCTAAGTCAAAGATATTCAAGATGCTTACAGTTCAAAGTTTTCCTACTGAATTCATTTTATTAAAACAGCCTATCTATGAAATACTAGATGAAGTTGAAAGTTAAAGTCACTTTGTTAGTGGACATTCAACTCATCCATTTTGGCAAGACTGTTTACTTGCAACTTCTTGGATTTAGATGTGTTATTTCCCACCATATTTCAAAACTTTTTAGCCACAGAATAGTAGAGGTTACTGCGCCAGTGAATTGGGAGGCCTAATGTTCTTCAGAAAGAATTTAATTTACGCTTGTCACATTGCATAGCTATTCAGGCTTCCAGATGTATTAGGAAAAAAAAAAAAAAACAAAAACAAACAACAACCAGGGAGGTTCATTTCCCCCAAGGAATAGATGTACCTCTAGTTGTAGCCACAGAGTCATTTGTGGTGTTACAATAGCGCCAGGCACAGAAGTGTAGGTCAGATTGAGAAAGCTAAGAATTTTGGTGGAACAATGTTTTATAAATACAATTTTTTATTTGTGTAAAAAATTAGCCAATTTACTTATCAAAGTAAATAGGTAACAGTAGGAAGAATTTTTAAAGTGCAAAGAATAAAATTATTCATCTTGTTGTCACAACTAAGTTACTAAATTTCCTTGATTCTTCCTGCTCAGAACATTCTCCTCTGTTTCAAGAAATAATAGTTCCTAATATTATAGTTAAAGTATTTTGCCACCTAATATGTTATTAAGAGCTATCCTATCTTGAGTGAAGTTGATCTATAGCAAACTTTACTGCTCATATCATTAGGTCGTTTCCTCTTCTCACTGAATAATGTTTTCCCTGTCCTCTTTTTTCATTTTAGAGAATAGAGTACAACTGGTGGATTTCAGAAAACTAGAATGGCTTTTCCCTGAAACAACAGCAAATTTTGATAAGTTGTTAATTCAGTATCGGGGATTTTGTGCTTACACGTTTGCTACAACAGATGGTCTTCTCCTTCCAGGTATTCCTTAGGAATAATATTGTCCCTCCTTCCCTTCCTTAGTTAGTTTTTTTTTTTTTTTGCAGAGCACCACCATTTTCAATTAATCACTCTTTAAAACTTTGTAGACTCTGATGGCAAACTAGGAAAGGAGCTAATCTCGTAGTCTGTCATAAACAAGATAATATTATATAAATGATAAGTAATGGTGTGTGTCTGTAGTGGATATGGATGCTATAGTATCATAACATTGGGGCTGACTAACATGCCCCGTGAGGGAGTCTAGACGTGCTACACAGTGTTACTAAAAGATATTATCTTCCAAATAGTTATTTGAAAGAACAACACTATATTGACTGATTTGTTTATTAAAAAATATTCTTTGTCTTTTTATGGTTACATTCCATTAACATAGATCAAGATGTCTATGTAAGACCCCTCTAAGAAAAAGGCCAGTATTTTGTCAAGTAACATTTCTCTATGATGTAGATATTACTAAAGCTTCTCCTAAACAAAAAGTAACTCAGAAATTATGATGAAGTAAATTATTATCCAAAAAAATGCTTGTGTTGGGAATAACAGGAAGTCAGCTAGGGCTAGATTCTTCCACCACTAGTCTCTTCCTCCCTTTATTTTTTTTAAAGATTTATTTATTTATGCATACAAGAGCTGGGGTATAGGCCAGAGATGTGGGGGGTGAGAGGATTCACCAGAGACAGAGTGGGGAGCAGAACAGGCAGACTGACTGAAATACACTGCTGAGGGGAGCAGTGGGCGAGACAGGAGAGGTCTGCTTTGCTATGTGGTTTCTCCCTGGCCAGCTGGGATCGAACTTGTGCTGCAGAGGCTGTAGATTGCTTCATAGTACAGTGCTTAACCCCTTGTGCCACCAGGGAGGGGCCCTCCCTTTATTTTTTAATGTTTCATAATTGGGTATGAACTTTCTTCATTACAAAGAATTGTTGGGGTTGTGTGTATGCAGGCTAACTAATGCACAAATTGATTTCATTTTTTATGGTATCAGATATTTTGGAATGGGAATAATTAAAGGGTTCATCATGGGGACTGAGAAAATAGTATTCTGAGGCCCTGTGATGGTCATTGATACTGGGGAGAAAGCAAACAAGAGCCAAGTGGAAGTGAAAAGAGATGGAATGTAGATTTTTTCCTTTCTTTTCCTTGTCTTTTATGTTTTTCTTTTCTTTCTTTCTTTTTATTTATTTATTTGTTTGTTTATTTATTTATTTATTTATACAAGCACTGGGTACAGTCAGAAGTGCGGGAGGGTGAGCGAATTCACCAGAGCCAGAGTGGGGAGCAGAGCAGGCAGACTGATGAAGTACACTGCTGAGGGGAGCAGCGGGTTCTGCAGGAGAGGTCTGCGCGCCATGTGGGACTCTCACCTGGTGGCCGGGGATCGAACCGGCACAGCAGAGGCTGCGGGCAGCTTCATAGCCCAGCGCTCAACCGCTGCACCACCAGGGGAGGCCCTGTTTTTCTTTTCTGTTCTTCCTCTTTTCTTTACAAATCAGAAGAGGTGCCAGGAGAGCCACACACAGAGAAAAATATGAAGCTGGTTAGTGGCAGAGGTCACTGACATGCTTGCAAAGTCTATGGGCTAGGATTATGGAGAACCTGGTTTCTAGTTCCAGTTATACCATTGTGAACTGTGGTTATCTTCAGCAAATGTCATGCCTTTGTGCACCTCAGTTTTTGCATCAGGAAAAATAGAAAGACCAAATAAGATGTCTGTTTATTCCCTTCCAAATTCTGCCAACTCTGATTCTAAGAAAGAGGAAGAAAGAGAGAAGTAGAAAGACTTTGCAACTATGGGTTTTTCAAAATCCTCTCTAATTTTGCTAGTCCTGATTACTTTATTTCCCTTTACTACATTATGTCTACTTACTACAATGTTTTTCTGGGCAGCAGCAACCTGCACTACATCAGAGCAATTCTGTAGGATTTCTTTCCTTCCAGTTGGGACCACAGACCTCATGGCTTAGAGCTCAAGGTGACACTGTGGCTTGCAGTCAGATCCTTTTTCAGATGGCTTCACTGATTTGATTGCTTACCATCTTTTCCTTTGCTCAGTACTTCAGCCCCACTGCCCTCCTTTCTATTCTTTAACATTCCAAGCCAATTTTTACCTCACAGCCTTTGTGCTAGCTATTTCCTTCTCTTGGGCAAGCTCTGTCCCCATATAGCTACATGTCATTCTCCTTCATTTTATTCAGCCTTCACTGATTGTCCAATTAAAAATATCAGCCTTCCCTTCCTTCCAGACATTAAACGTTAAAGCAAGTTCAAGGACATTTTGAAAAACCTGACAGATAACTAAAGATAACTTCTCATAAAAGATTTTTAAACATCTGACATCTGAATAGTGAAATATTTTTTTAAATAAAATTATCCTTCAAAATAAGAACATTTAACTTAATAGTCCTTTCACAAAGTAATTTCACATATAATTTAAAATTACTAGTTATAGCTTTGTAGCAAAATAAACACCTACGTAATAGATTAAAAATGGAGTGTATAGAGAAAAGTTCTGTGGTATACTATGAATATAAAAATCACTTAATACTGCATGCCCAAATCACTCCTTTTCCTAATTTTCAGGAAATCCAGCAATTGGAATTTTGAAATATAAAGAACAGTATTACACTTTCAATACGAGAGATGCTGCATATTTATTTGCAGAAAATCCTGAAAAGTATATTGATTTAGTTAGAGAAAAGGCGAAAAAAAATGCAGAATTGATTCAGTTACTGGAACTTCATCAACAGTTTGAAACTCTCATACCATATTCCCAGGTAAGCAGGGCTAGTATTTTAAAAATTTGTGATATTCAAAAGTATAATTCATTAAAAAATTTTATTTTGTTGTGGAATGGTTCTCAAGTCCAGGCAGAGAAGAGGTCAGATGAAGACTTTTATAGGTTATCTGAAAATAGCCATGAATAAAATCCACATAGGGTACTGAAAAAAAGATAATGAATCCCATGATGAATTAAGACTGGAAAAATCTGAAAGACAAAGACTGCATTTGGACAGATAAATTAATCGACAGTATTTCCTTATCTAAAATTGCAGGTCCTCAGCACAAATAACATAGGCAATAATTTACTTTATAGTGAATTGTACAATAACTTAACAGGTTTAAGTTACACTAATCTGGAAGACTGCAAAATGGATTGGAAGGTATGTTTCTTTGTATACAGGTGCCTTTTTGTTAATTTATTCAGCAGATATTTACTGAGTCTCTTACTGTGTGCTAGGTACTATTCTTGGCACAGGGGATTTAGCAATGAACAAAAATCCTTACCTGGTGTGGAGCTCTCATTCTAATGCTGAATATTCTCAGTTTCTCCTCTAGTCTTTCATTTTTATTGTTCACCTTTTAATTACTTAGTATCTCTTCTTTCTCATTCAGTTCCTCTCTTTTTAACTCACTAAAATAAAAACCTAAAAATATATGGTTTAAAATGTTTATTATTTGTTATTTTCATGATCATTATGACTGTGAAACAGGTTGGTTTGGATAAGTCATCAAGCAGCTGGCAAGAGGATGGTCAGGCTAGTGACAAGTGAAACACGGGGTAATCAGCACTTGGGCAGAAACTCTGGGAACAAGCTATGGACTCAGTGGTTGGATGGGGTGAGGGTGCAAACAGTTGTGGCATCAGAACCTTGGACAGCTCAGTTGGTGCTCTAGCTCTTGCTACCAATGTGTTCATCTGACACTCCTGCTTCCTTTTGGTTGAGGCAATTCTCCAGAAGAGTAAAAGTTTCTCCCGTTGTGGAGACTTTGGTCTGTTCAGAATCCTTCAGTATGTGGATCAGATAATAGAACTTCAACCTTTGACTGAACTGAGATAATTGCTCTCAAAATTACTGGACCAATTTTAACTCTAGTTTCTGGGGTTTTGTCACTTACCAGTAATCCTGCTAGTACCTGCTAGTACTTGGCTATTATGTGGATATACCATTTTTTTTTTGCCAATAGGATGGCTATTTGTTTTGCTGTACATCTTTCTGATAGTGAACTTCATCATCTCTTCTTGTATCTGTTACACTTTGCTTTTCTTCATTTCCTTGTATATATGTCACCCATTCAGGTGTCAACTGTTCATACCTTTCCTGGATTTCTTTCTCTGTACTACTCTTTCTGTCTTTAACTTGCTGATTTACAGGAGATCTCTGTCTTCTAAGTATTAATCCATTGCCAGTTATAAAAGTTCAAATGCTGTTTCCCAGCCTGCCTCCTTTCTTATAGCTTTGTCTGAAACCTTCATTGAATAACACACCCTTAATTTTAATGTAGTCATATCTATTACTTTTTTCCTTTAAAGATTGTGCTTTCTGAGGTCTTATTTTGGAAATCCTTCTCTATCCTAAAGTTATTAGTTTTCATTTTCTTCTGTTCTGTTTTTCACATATAGGTCTTTAGTCCATTTGGAGAAAATAAAGAGTTCTGCTTTTGATTTTCCTAATGTAGTAGTAGTATTCTTCATTTAGTGTGCCTAGTTTCCTGATATTATCTACTATAATGTTTGACTTTCCCACTACACATGCTGCCACCTTTACTGTATTGGCAATTAATTCTTATATGAAATGAATTTGTTTGTAGGTTCTCAATTCTGTTCCACTGGTATTTTTGTTAACTCTAGGATGACCCTATATTGCTTTAGTTACTACTGCTTTGTAATATATTTTATCATCTCATACAACAAGTCCTCTTCTCTGCCTTTTATTTTTTTCAAAATTATCTTATGTCTCATGGATCTTTATATCCTTACGTAAATTTCTTAATAACTTTGCCAAATTCCACCCCCTCCCAGATCTTTCTGGGATTTTAATAGGAATTGCATTAAAAATAAGAAAATATTTTTTAAAAAATAACAAAATATTTTTAATGGAGATTTACGTATTTTAGGTTGGGTGTTTCCATCCATAAAAGTATCACATGCTTTTTTTTTGCCATTAATAGTTTCAGTAATCATGATCTGATTAAATTAATTGTTTTAGTATATTTTATCCTTTGCCTACTTCTAAAACAGTATGAAAGATAAATTTAAAATCTAAAATTAAAAGGCTAATAAAGATACATGGGGGAAAAACAAACAAACAAAAAGATACATGGGGGAAATATGTCCTACTCATTTTAATAAATAATAGAACTGTAACTTTTAACAGTAAAATTATTTATACAGGCCAAGATATTTAGAAAATGTACGATTGTATAAAAATACTAAATACTGTATCCATGGTTTATAACAAGAAAACAAACATTACTATATCTCAGAGCTTGCTGTGTACTCTCTTCAGCCTTACTCTTTTTGCTTTCTCTTGGCACTTATTTGTGAAATTGTTACCATTCATGTACCATTCATTTTTTTCTTCTTTTTTTTTGTGGTACCTTTTTGATGAGCAAAAGGTGTTCGTTTTAGTGTATAATTTGTCACTCCTGTTTATTTGTGCCTTGAACCATTTTATGGTTTAAGAAAGCCTCACATATTCTTAGGCCATAAAAATATTTTCTGTTTTGTTTTTGAAAAACAATTTTTTTAAAAGATATATCCTAAGAATGCTTCAATACTTTAAACAGATGTGATTTTTACTTAATGCTTTTTACTTTATGCCCCACTAGTCTTTAATCCAACTGAATTTGTTTTTTATATCTGGTGGGAGGTGAAATATCCTATGCTCAGTGTAATTTTTCCGTTTGATTCCATTTGATTGGGTGATAGTGAATTGTCCCAGACCATTTGTTCAGTGCTCTTTTCCCTGTTGATCTACAGCATCTTATGTGACAGACTGTTTTTTTTTTTTTAAAAAAAAACTCTATTCTGTCAGGTTATTCCATATTTAAAAAAAAAAAAGCTCTATATCTCACTATAACCTTATAATAAGTCTTGATATATGGTAAATTTTCCCACCCCTTTTTCTGTATAGAATCTTGGCTATACCTGATCTATTGATTGATTTGGGGAAAGGAGTTGATCTCTCTTTCTTTGCTATGAGCTGAGTTCCTTAACCTTTGAATATCTATACTCCAGCAACTTCATAGCCAGCATAATCAAACCTTGTTTGAACTGGAATTACTGAATACTTACTATTTAAATAGTGAACCTTCTGCTGGGTGACCCAGCAGAAAATGAACATATTCAACTAAAAAAAATAAAAAATAAAAACAAAAAAAATTAGATCGTAATCAAGCTATGTATACATAATTTAAGATATATCCTAAGGATGCTTCAGTACTTTAAACAGATGTGATTTTCACTTAATGCTTAATAGCTATTTTAAACTTTCCATTCCAACAAGGTATTAATTATGCTTTTATTTTTTTATTTTTTATTATTTTTTAAAGATTTATTATTTATTTATACAAGCACTGGGTACATTCAGAAGCGTGGGAGGGTGAGAGAATTCACTAGAGCCAGAGCGGGGAGCAGAGCAGGCAGAAGGACCGAAGTACACTGCTGAGGGGAGCAGCGGGCGGCAGGAGAGGTCTGCGCGCCATGTGGGACCCACCTCCGGTGGCCGGGAGCAGCCAGGGATCGAACCGGCGCTGCAGAGGCTGCGGGCAGCTTCGCAACCCAGCGCTCAACAGCTGCGCCACCGGGGAGGCCCTAAATATGCTTTTAATTGTTAAAATTGGAGAGGAGCATTTGACTTGAGCATGAGTAATGTTAGGTTTACCCCTTCAAAAATACACTTTCTCATTAAGTTTAAAAAGTCAGGCACAAAGCCATAATGCACAAGAAAATAATTACTTTTCTCTGCTGGCATTTATACACATATTCCATGTTCAACAATTCTTGTTTTTTTAATTATTTGCAAGATTTAGCTAAATATTTTGAGTTACCTATAGCTAATATTTTCCTAAATGTTAATTATAAAACTCCATTTCTTTAGATGAAAGATGTTGACAAACAATATATAAAACCAATTACAATGTGTGAAAGTAATACACAGACGGATACACACATATTGCCACCAACGATTGTAAGATCATATGAGTGGAATGAATGGGAATTGAGAAGAAAAGCTATAAAACTGGTTTGTAACAATATTTTCTATAATTATAAGTTGGGGAATGTTAAGGCTGTTTTTCTTTTTCTTTTTTTTTTTTTTTAAAGATTTATTTTTATTTATTTATACAAGCACTGGGTACAGTCAGAAGCGCGGGAGGGTGAGAGAATTCAGCCAGAGCGGGGAGCAGAGCAGGCAGAAGGACCGAAGTACACTGCTGAGGGGAGCAGCGGGCGGCAGGAGAGGTCTGCGCGCCATGCGGGACCCTCCTCTGGTGGCCGGGGAGCAGCCAGGGATCGAACCGGCGCTGCAGAGGCTGCGGGCAGCTTCGCAACCCAGCGCTCAGCAGCTGCGCCACGGGGGAGGCCCAAGGCTGTTTTTCATAGAGCTGAATTATTTATGAGTTGTGCATGGAGTTTTTTGCTAATATAAAAATAATTAGCATAGTTTATAATTGCCAGCTTTACATTATAAGATTATCTTCTAATTTTAAGCATATATAGAACACAGAACCATGAAACTAATCTTAAATTATGTCATGTAATAACTATAACAATGATAGTGTCTCTTCTTTGATCTGTATATATATTTTTAAAGATTTATTTATGCATACAAGAACTGGGGTACAGGCCAGAGGTGTGGGGGGTGAGAGGATTCACCAGAAACAGAGCAGGGAACAGAAAGGGCAGACTGACTAAAATACACTGCTGAGGGGAGCAGTGGCGAGACAGGAGAGGTCTGCTTTGCCATGTGGATATCTCCCTGGCCGGCAGATTGAACTTGTACTGCAGAGGCTGTGGACAGCTTCACAGCTTAACCCTTCCCACCACCAAGGGGGCCCTGATCTATATATTTTTAATATTTTGTATCTATAGTAGTTTTAGCTTACTGTATTAATCTATAAGATACTAATATTTAAAGTACTCTCAACTTCCTGTAATGACTTAAAGTATATATACCCTTTTCTTTCAGGTGTTTTTTATTTTTTTGAGGAGTAGAATGTTACCTCTGTTATATCACAAATACTGTTCCCTCTTGGGCCTCCCCGGTGGCGCAGCGGGTTGAGCGCAGTGCTGTGAAGCTGTCCTCAGCCCTCTTTATCACCAACATGTTCTCTCTAGACACTAGGCAGTTGCATCCTTCTGATTCTCATTCACATTAATCACAGTAGTACTTACCCTTAAATCCTCTTTGAAATTCTCATCCTTGACTGCCTCAGTGGAATTCTCCCTATTCACCATTTTTTTATAGTATCTTGTTATTTTGAATAGCAGAATATTTATAGTATAAGGGAAATGACCTCATCTATCTATCTATCTATCTATCTATCTATCTATCTATCTATCTATCTATCTATCTATCTATCTATCTATCTTTGTAGCCTTTTCTTAGTACATTTTACCCATCTCTTTAACTGAAATCACTGAAGCCTCTCCAAATGAGAATAAAGACTCTTTGTTCAAAGCTTGCTCTGCCAAGGGAGTAGGCCACAATCACTTGGATTTGGCAGAGATTCAGAGACAGGCAGAGGAGCGGGAAAGTCTTGTAGTGAATAAGGGAAGGATTCAGATATTCTCTAATTAGAGGTTGTTGACATGGGGCACTGGAAACTGGCTAACTGGTTGATAGATTTCTCTAGTTGGCCCTGAATTGGAATTGGGGCGGGGGTGGATGGGTAGAGGAGCAGGGAAATGTGGGACGATAGACCATGGGGCAGCCAGAAGGTGAGGAAGCTTATCAAATCCTGACTGTCCTGGGCTGGTTGCTACAGAGGCTGTGGGTCAGAGTCCTGTTGTCATATTTGTCTAGCCTTTGTCTCTTAGTCTCTCATGGTTGTCCCACTGTAGGAGGCAGGAATGACACTGAGTAGGTTTTCTGATCCAGCAGAAAAGGAGAAGTCAGAGTCCTAGAGCCCTCAGTGGCTTTTTGCAGGCCTTTTTATTGGGATTTACTCGGTACACAGCAGGTAAGGATTCTGGGGGGCCTGGAGGCTGGCAGTCCTCCCAGCCCCCAGCAAGTCTTCATTCTATCTTGGCTCTCCGGCCTTCTCTCAGTTTCTGCTTCTCTTGCTTCTCTCTCTGCTTTCGTTCGTTCTTGGCTTCTACTGGCGTCCCCGTGACGCTGCCCTTAAAAGCCCAGTCTCAGCCCAGGTGAATCCCATCTACCTATGCCACACCCTATTCCAGGTGCCCGCTATCAGGCATGCATTCAGGACCGCAAGGATCCATTATCTATCTTGATGACAGGAGGGCAGAAAAGCCTGACATTTTTCCTTACCTTACACCCACTAACCACATTATTTCCCTTGCTTCTACCCTGTCTGGTAGAAGCTCTTTGGTCTTAAAAAAAAAAAAAATAGGATGGCACTTGAGGGGATTATGTTAGGTGAAATAAATCAAAGGAGTAAAAGAAATGTTGCCAAAGCAAAACAAACTCAGATTCGGACACAAAATGGAAGTTATCAGAGGGGAAAGGTGTGGGGACAGATGGATCAGATAGAGGGGTTTGATTGGATGGTGGTGGATTTAGCATCTAGACCTTTGGTAGTGGGTGTGGTGTGGCATATATAGTCCAGCTCTGAAGCTATCCACCTGAAACTTTTACAGTGTTGTAAACCAGTGTTACCTCTATAAAAATAAACTTCTATATATTCTCTTTCTACTTAGGCCAATTTGCGTCAGAAAGTGACTCATTCGGTACAAACTGATCTTAGTCACATGAGAAGAGAAAATTATTCACAGGTGTACCCATTAAAGAATGTTGGTACTCAATCTATGAGAGAAGGCAGTACCCGAGTACCCAGACCCCAGATTTACTTAGCTGGTCTCCGTGGGGGACAGACTAAAACCACCTTCGGGGTCAAGGTGAACTTAACCAGAGCTGTTGATGAAACCTAGAGACCATATGTTAAAAATATGAACAATGGTAAATATTGAAAAAAAAATTTCCATCCATGAAAATAAGTTAATTTTGTGGGACTGGCACATTCATTGATGTATGAATGTTCTTTCGATTCTCATTTACATTCACTGTCAATCTGCTATGAAACATTAAAAGTTGTTTTCTGTATTGCGTTTCATTTCATTAAAATTGTAAAGTAAGAGTCCATCATTTGTTTGTTAAAAAAGTTTGTTAGCAATAATCCTGAAATTATGATGCCATTTAGGTATTAATAAAGATTATTATGACTAGAAGTTTATTTATTTTAAAAATCATGTAACGTTAAACATTAAAATTTTAAAACTTAGTATGAACAACTCTTCATATATGTCATGGCCTTTAAATACCACTATTTTCTACTCTTGCTTTTTTCATTCTGTCACCTGGAATCTTATCAAATTCTGTTGGTCCTAAATTTGATCAGATTTTATCTTTTCAGTGAAAATTTCCGTATCACCTTTGAGAGAGTTAGTTGTTTCTTCCTTTGGGTTTTCACTGGAATTTACTCATACTCTTAATGCACTTAAAGTAAACAGATGTACATGCATTTGTCTATTCTCCCTGTTAGATTGTGATTTTCTTAGGATTTGAACTGTTTTAATCATTTTTAAATTCTTGGCATTTATATAGTGTCTTGAATGAATGAAGGGCAAACTAAGCGGCAGAGTTTTTATTTTGGTAGTCAGGGTAGGAGTTGATAAGGAGTTCAGCAGCAAAATCATTGGAAAAGAGCCAGAGAAAGGGAGATTACTTTTGGGAAGTGGTAGGAAGTGAAGGTGGATAAATAAAGGTGGATAAGTTAGAGTTAGTAGCTTTTGCAAGGCGGCCATAAAAATATGTTGTTAAGACATTAGAAAATCACTGTAGATTCTTCTTGAACAGAAGATTGATTGTGGGAGAGGGGTTTGGGAGTCAGGGAATCCCTGACAATAATTAGGACATGTGGTCATGGATGGTGCGAAGGGGCAAATATGAAATTTAATGAAGGGGGGACATAATATTTTAGGAAAGGGAAGGAAAAAGCAAAGTATGTGTTTAACACTGAATTTAACATTGTCTTTTTGTATTTTTTCCTTAGTTATAAAATGCAACGTTCTTTTGGCTTGTCTGTAGTAATATCCATAGTGAATACTAGTTTTAAAATAATAACATAGCAATTTGGTTTTTGGGTTTTTTCTTAGCAGAATGAAAATAATATGCTTTAAACTGTCATGGAAACAACTATGTCTAGGTGTCTGAATTTGCCTTTTTTTATGTTTAATGCTTTAGTATAGTATACTTTGGACCTTATCACTTTTAATAATTTATTATAAAATAAACTCTTTTAATTTACCATATTTGAATTTGCAACCTCCTTTATTATTTTTGGTTTTTACCTCCAGCACAGAGGTGACAGTGGAAGATGAGAAAAAGGTAGGTCTTAAAGTTTTAAAAAGTAATTTCTGTTGCTTTAGCAGTTTTAGGGCCATCTACAACAGCTCTGAATCACTAAATCTGATTTCATTTGCCGCCGAACACCATGGTGAAGACTACATTTCCCAGAAGGCCGGTTGGGCTCCCTAGTCTCAGCTTCGCTCGCTAGGTGGGAGTTGCAGGTCACAGAATAACGCCTGGCAACAGAGTTTCACGCTCTTGCTAGCACGGGTTGGGCGGTGCGGGCCAGCCGTCCCTGCGGGTTCTTCCCATTTTAAGGCGTCGCGGGGATTCCTGAACCTACTCGAAGCGCGGAAGCCGGAGGGCGGGCGGGCGGCGGGTGGGCGCTCTAGGCCGCCAGCGCTCGTCTCTATGACCGCAGGAGGCGGGCCCGGGTGTCCTGCGCGCGGCGCGCGGCGGGAGCGCGCGTCAGTTCCGCGCCGAGCTGTCCGGACGCGATGGCCGCCCCAAAAGGTGAGGCAGGGGCCTGCAAGGTCCCGGGAGCCCGCGGGGGGCGGCGGCAGGCCGGCGGCAGCGCGTGTCCGCGCTTGTCCTCCCTCGGCGGCGGCCGAGCGCCTCGGCGTCCCGCGCCCCGGGGCCAGGCCGAGGCGGAGTTGGTGTGGAGCCGCCGGCCGTCCCGACCCCGCCGCCGGGTCGCGCAACACCCCCTCCCCGCCGCCCCCGCCCCCCGCCCTGCCTCCCGCCGCGGACCGCCGCGCGCGCCGGCCCCAGCCCCGACCGCGCCCGCCGGAGGAGCCGGGGTGGGAGGGAACCCACTTCACGCAGGCCCAGGCTGCGGCGCGCCCCGAGCGGTGGCTCCCCGGGCTGGAGGCTGGACAGTGCTCGCTCCGGCGGGGTCGCGGCTGCGGGGTCGCGGCGGCCGGGGTCCCCTGCGCCTCCCGCGCCGCGGATGCCCGGAGGCGGAAGGGCCCCTCCAGGGGCAGAGCCGAAGCCGCGGCCGGGCGGTAGAAGCGCCACTCAAAACATCACTGGGGCGTGAAAACTGCTCAGAAACCCTAAGGAGAGGGAGAAAGCAGTCGCCGGGAGTTCCTTCCGAGGACAGTGTTGTTTGTGGTTGGAAGGAACGCTGATATTTTGGGTGGAAGGTGCCGGCAGTTAAGTAATAATTGCCTTTGGTGACTAATTGCC
This sequence comes from Talpa occidentalis, assembly GCF_014898055.3. Lineage (NCBI taxonomy): Eukaryota > Metazoa > Chordata > Mammalia > Eulipotyphla > Talpidae > Talpa > Talpa occidentalis. The sequence continues at coordinate 93,125,694 of NW_023602073.1, read as the reverse complement.
GTTTCTTGAGGGTGAACCTGATCAACCCCGCAGCGCTTCTGTTGTGCTGAGTGGGCTGTGTGAGTTAGGACCGGACCTGAATTTCTGGATAATAGAGCAGTACCTTGGAAAGGTTGGTTGGGACACACCCATATTCTTTTTCCACCCTGCCACGACTCCCTGCCCTCATAGAGCACTTTGACTTCTCTGAATAAATATTGAACAGATGTTTACAGGATATCGTTTTGCATGGGTGCCAAAGTATTTTCCTGGTTGAAGATTCCACGTGTATCATTCAAGTCCTGCTCAGGGGCATTGTCTTTAGTTGCATATGCTTTTCTTATGTAGTCTCCCATGTCATGTAAGTCCCACTCGAAGAGTCTTTGTGTTGCACCACAGGAATTGAAGTCAACATAGAATTGTTTTGAAAATTAACATAGAATGGGGATAGCAAGATTAATGTTGAACGAAACAAATACTAGTGAAGTCAAATCATTATCTGAAATAGTTGCAACAAATTACAGATTTAGGCTTATTGCCAAACATGTTTTATGTGCTTGGGCATGTTGTGACCATTAGAAATGCATAATCCTAACAATTGCAGTTTGCGATAGCGTCCTGCTATTCACAAAGGATTTATCGGAAACTTCCTTAAACTCTCAGTGCTCAAGTATTATAAGTAATGTCCATCCCCTCTAAAATATAGTAAAATACAACTGGGGAAAAAAATTAACTTCTCGAGCTTAAAGTTTTTTTTTTTTTTTTTTTTTTTTTGAGGCAGTTCACACACAGAAACAAATGATGCAAGAGCTAATGGGAACTTAAAAGTAGAAAGACAATGTAGATGTGCCACTGTGCCAACTCACCAACACAGTTGAGCTACACTTATCGTTATTAGTATTGGACATGACTGTAATACTCAACAAAATTTACAGTGAATACATAGCATGGACTTTTGCTTTAGCCTCAAAGAACCGAAGTTACTGATTGAAATTTCATAGTGAAAAATTTATGGAGTGCAGAAATATTTTCATCTAATGTTAAGCTGAAAAAAGAGAAAACAGTGCTTAAAAGCATTATGTATTATTTGAGTTTGAAATGGTATTCCATACTAACCCCTTATGTTTTACAAATATCTAAATGTATTCAATTTCTCTTCTGTGTAGGCTCAGTTCTTCTCACAAATACAGTATATATTCCCTTATAATCACTTTGCAGCTTTCAAAGTTGATGACAATAATAACTATAGGTCAGAATGAATGTAGGCTTTAAATAAATGGCTTAAACAGTCACTGTTGTTTTTGGAATCAGGAACCTATTTAATTGCTAAAACAAAGTAGTTTTTAGTTTGGCGGCCGAAACCTCTAGTTATGAAAGTGCTGATAATCTAGGATATAGTTTGGCAAAGTTTTTCTGTAAAGAGAGCTGGGTGTGCTGTGTCATAACTACTGAAGCTGTGCTATTGCAGGGCGAAAGAGTAACCATAGACAATTTGGAAACTAATATGGCTCTGTTCCCATAAAACTTAATTTATGGACACTAAAATTTGAATTTCATATTATGTTCACGTATCATAAAAAGTTACTTAAGAAACTTTCCCCCACCATTTAAAAATGTAAAATGGGCCTCCCCGGTGGCGCAGCGGTTGAGCGCTGGGTTGTGAAGCTGCCCGCAGCCTCTGCAGCGCCGGTTCAATCCCCGGCTGCTCCCCGGCCACCAGAGGAGGGTCCCACATGGCGCGCAGACCTCTCCTGCCGCCCGCTGCTCCCCTCAGCAGTGTGCTTTGGTCCTTCTGCCTGCTCTGCTCCCCACTCTGGCTCTGGTGAATTCTCTCACCCTCCCGTGCTTCTGACTGTACCCAGTGCTTGTATAAATAAATAAATAAATCTTAAAAAAAAAAAAAAAAAAAAAAAAAAAAAAAAAAAAAAAATGTAAAATGATTTCAAGCTGGCTATATAGAAATAAGCAGTGAGCTGTAGTTTGTTCACCCCTGATCTAGAAGCTGGGAGGTGTTTTTTCCTATAATGAGTAAAAATTATTGCTGTTTATTTTTGAAGTCATACATTTTTTTCAGTGTAAGAAGGATTGAGAACAAAGGAAGTAGTGTAGTGATTGCCTCCACTTCCTTTTACATTACCAATGCTTTTTAGCTCACAAGTCTTGTAGAAACACAGTTTAGGCAAATACAGGCTCTATTTCTTCCTGGGTGTAGTGTTTTTTCTGTATGACTTGTTAAGACCTGATGTGATTTTTAAAATTTGCCTACAATTTACATATGATTCTTTTATTTACCCGGAGAAAAGTATTTTATTGAGGATCCGATTTCCTTGTAAGTTCACACCTTAACATAACCGAGCATAATTGTTTTAAACTCCAACTTATATCCCTTTGGAAGTTGTCTTTGAGTTGTAGTTAAGCTCCCAAAGCAGTAAGCAGAAGCATAGTAGCCATGACTAGTACAGTAGCAGCCCAAAGTTACCCTGTGTCCCTCTGATTTTTAATCTTGGTTTGTAAAAGGTTGATGTATTTGGTCAAATTCAGCCTATTACTTGTCTTTGATGGCCTGTGAGCTAAGAATGTTTTTTACAGATGAACATTTGCAGTTGATTTGATGGAACACTAACTTTGATGAGTGAAGTGAATTGTTACCTCCCAAAAGAATACCATTCTTTTTGATAGACCTATATTATAAAGCATTGTAGTCAGTTATTGTATTTTTAATTTGTAAAAAAAGTAGTGAGAATTTTTTCCTATTATTTAAGTACCTACATTATATTCTTGATCTTGCCTTGTGGTTTGTAAAGCCTAAAATATTTACTATTGGCCCTTTACAGAAATAATTTGCTATTGATCTCTGTCTAACTTGAGCCTGCAGATTTGAACAAAGGTGACAGAGAGCTAGGGAATGACCTGTGGGAGTTGGATAAAGAAAGTAGAAATGGTTTGCGTCTTGATGATGACAGTATCAGAGCAGGGCTTGAGTAAGGAGCTATGAGGGAGACTTGTATCCCAGTGCTTGTGGTTTTATTGAAGGTATTGAATGGGCCATGGTATCTGAGTAATGACTACTGCTCAGATATACTTGCAAGCAGTTCTTAAATTGAGTGTTGTAATTTCAAATTTCTAGAACTGATTTTAATACTTTGTTTTGAAATTATTTTTATATATAATGCTATGAAATGAGAGACTAGATGATTTTTTATTATGATAAAGTTCTATAGTAAGTTCCTTTTTTAAAAAAGATTTATTTATGCATACAAAACTGGGGTACAGGTTAGAGTTGTGGGGGGTGAGAGGATTCACCAGAGACAGAGTGGGGAACAGAAACAGGCAGATTGACTGAAATACAATGCTGAGGGGAGCAG